>NW_027597102.1:0-102533 GCF_964194155.1 Cetorhinus maximus
AGTACTGACCCTCCGACAGTGCGGCACTCCCTCAGTACTGACCCTCCGACAGTGCGGAACTCCCTCAGTACTGACCCTCTGACAGTGCAGCACTCCCTCAGTACTGACCCTCTGACAGTGCGGCGCTCCCTCAGCACTGACCCTCCGACAGTGCGGCGCTCCCTCAGTACTGACCCTCCGACAGTGCGGCACTCCCTCAGTACTGACCCTCCGACAGTGCGGCGCTCCCTCAGTACTGACCCTCCGACAGTGCGGCGCTCCCTCAGTACTGACCCTCCGACAGTGCGGCGCTCCCTCAGCACTGACCCTCTGACAGTGCGGCGCTCCCTCAGTACTGACCCTCCGACAGTGCGGTACTCCCTCAGTACTGACCCTCCGACAGTGCGGCGCTCCCTCAGTACTGACCCTCCGACAGTGCGGCACTCCCTCAGTACTGACCCTCCGACAGTGCGGCGCTCCCTCAGTACTGACCCTCCGACAGTGCGGCGCTCCCTCAGTACTGACCCTCCGACAGTGCGGCGCTCCCTCAGTACTGCACTGGGGTATCAGCCTTAAGCTATGAGCTCAAGCCTCTCTCATTCTTCTAAACTCCAATGGGTACAGGGCCCAACCTGCTCAACCTTTCCTCACAAGACAAACCCCCTTCACCCCAGGAATCAGCCCAGTGAACCTTCTCTGAACGGCCTCCAATGCGAGTCTATCGATCCTGAGGTGAGGAGGTAAAGATGAAGAGAGAAGGAGACACATACGAACATACGAATTAGGAGCAGGAGTCGGCCACTCGGCCCCTCGAGCTCTGCTCCCCCATTCAATAAGATCATGGCTGATCTGATTGTAACCTCAACCCCACATTCCCGCCTGACCCCCCATAACATTTCACCCCCTTGTTAATCAAGAATCTAACTCCCTCGGCCTTAAAAGTATTCACAGTCTCTGCTCCCACCTCCTGTTGAGGAAGAGATTTCCAAAGACTCACCCCACCCCCTCGGAGAGAAAACATTTCTCCTCATCTCCGTCTTAAATGGGCGACCCCCTTATTTTTAAAACAGTGACCCCCTCGTTCTAGATTCTCCCACAAGAGGAAACATCCTCTCCACATCCACCCTGTCAAGGACCCTCAGGATCTTAAAGGTTTCAATCAAGTCGCCCTCTCACTCTTCTAAACTCCAGTGGATACAAGCCTAACCTGTCCATGCTTTCCTCATAAGACAACCCACCCCATTCCCGGGATTAGTCTGGTAAACCGGCCAGACGGAGGGAGAGATACGGAGAGGGAGACGAGGTTGTGATGGAGGAAGGGGCACTGAAGGAGACGGAGAGAAGTGACAGGGAGGGCCAGAGTCAGGGAGAGAATGAGGGAGTCAGAGAGATGCAGAAAAAAAAAAGAGATACAGAGAGAGAGAGAGACAGAGAGAGAGAGACAGAGAGAGAGACAGAGAGAGAGAGACAGAGAGAGAGAGAGACAGAGAGAGACAGAGAGAGAGAGACAGAGAGAGAGACAGAGAGAGAGACAGAGAGAGAGAGAGACAGACAGAGAGACAGAGAGAGACAGAGAGAGACAGAGAGAGACAGACAGAGAGAGACAGAGAGAGAGACAGAGAGAGAGAGACAGAGAGAGAGAGAGACAGAGAGACAGAGAGAGAGAGAGACAGAGAGAGAGAGACAGACAGAGAGAGAGACAGACAGAGAGAGAGACAGTGTAATGAGGGTGTTTTTTTTTAAAAAGGGATACAATTTTTAAGTCTTTTTCTTGGTGGATTTTGAAAACGGGATAAGAGACCGGAGGTTTACCAGCCACAATATCGAAACTTGCATTCTACCCAAGCGGGATAAAAGGGAACAGATACTTAAACCCTCTGGAAGTGCCAAAGACCACCCCCTCCCGACCCGACCCCCGGCCCTATCTCGTGTTGACCTTTACACAATCCGTACACTTTTCAAAAGCTTCTGAGACGAGACATCGGAATGCAGTTACCCGTTCCGGGAAGAGACAATTCCAGCAGCTGTGGGTGAATCGAATTCCTCTTGGATATACAGCCAGCACGGCTTTAGGTACTGCTTACCAAGCCAGAGAGGTCACTGACCAGAATCCTGGACTAAAAGGCTGCAAATAAACTGTCCGTCTCTCCCCCTCTCTCTCTGTCTCCCTCTCTCCCTCTGTCTCCCTCTCTCCCTCTCTGTCTGTCTCTCTGTCTGTCTCCCTCTCTCTGTCTCTGTCTGCTTCTCTGTCTGTCTCTCGCTCTCTCTCTGCCTCTCGCCCTCTCCCTCAGTCTCCCTCTCTCCCTCTCTGTCTGTCTCTCTGTCTGTCTCTCGCTCTCTGTCTGCCTCTCGCCCTCTCCCTCAGTCTCCCTCTCTCCCTCTCTGTCTGTCTCTCTGTCTGTCTCTCGCTCTCTGTCTGCCTCTCGCCCTCTCCCTCAGTCTCCCTCTCTCCATCATTCTCCCTCTCTGTATGTCTCTCTCCCTCTCCCTCTGTCTCCCTCTCCCTCTGTCTCCCTCTCCCTCTCTCTCCCTCTCCCTCTCTCTCCCTCTCCCTCTCCCTCTCTCTCCCTCTCCCTCTGTCTCCCTCTCCCTCTGTCTCCCTCTCCCTCTCTCTCCCTCTCCCTCTCTCTCCCTCTCCCTCTCTCTCCCTCTCCCTCTGTCTCCCTCTCCCTCTGTCTCCCTCTCCCTCTCTCTCCCTCTCCCTCTCCTCTCTCTCGAAAGTATTGTGCCCAGGTTTACAAAGTGACCATTCTGCGAAGAGGAATCTACTGCAGACCAAGATGTTTTGGGTAAAAAGTGTGGAAATCTGCTCTGTACCACTGCACCCATACCGACAACTGAGGAAAGCGTCCGGGATGCGGAATGACCCCATCGACACCAGCCAGAGGACAGCTACCGGATATTTCATTGCTCATCTTCTTCACAAACTGGAAACAACCATGAAGCCTACCCTCTGATTTTACCAACTGTACCAGTGTGTGCAAGACCCAGGGAATGTGTGCACTATATGGATGGCGGGAGTTTCAACAAACTTATCCTGTTCTTCCTATAGAAGACCCGTTTGATTCACATTTAATAACCTGAAAGTGGATCGAGTGGGACTCCTCTGACAATCCTCTCTAAATTCATAGAAAAACCCCTGTCACAGTCAGTCTGGAGCGGGAGGACAAGGAGTAACAAGGAGAGAGAGAGAGGGGGGCAGATGGTGAGACAGAGAGCGAGAGAGAGGAAAAGTGAGATAGAGGGAGAGAGGGGGAGAGAAAGACAGAGAGAGAGAGATATGGGGAGAGATGGAGAGGGATAGAAAGAGAGAGAGGGGGAGACAGAGAGAGATAGAGAGAGATAGAGGGAGAGGGGGGAGAGAGAGACAGGCGGAGAGAGAGGGAGACAGAGACAGGGAGAGATATACAGGGAGAGAGAGAGAAACAGAGAGAGAAAAAGACGGTGAGAGAGAGACAGGGAGAGAGACAGGGAGAGAGAGGGACAGGGAGAGAGAGAGAGACAGGGAGAGAGAGAGAGACAGGGAGAGAGAGAGAGACAGGGAGAGAGAGACAGGGGGAGAGAGAGAGACAGGGAGAGAGAGAGAGACAGGGAGAGAGAGAGACAGGGAGAGAGAGAGACAGGGAGAGAGAGAGAGACAGGGAGAGAGAGAGAGACAGGGAGAGAGAGAGACAGGGAGAGAGAGGGACAGGGAGAGAGAGAGAGAGACAGGGAGAGAGAGAGAGACAGGGAGAGAGAGAGACAGGGAGAGAGAGAGAGACAGGGAGAGAGAGACAGGGAGAGAGAGGGACAGGGAGAGAGAGAGAGACAGGGAGAGAGAGAGACAGGGAGAGAGAGAGAGACAGGGAGAGAGAGAGACAGGAGAGAGAGACAGGGAGAGAGAGACAGGGAGAGAGAAAGAGACAGGGAGAGAGAGAGACAGGGAGAGAGAGACAGGGAGAGACAGGGAGAGAGACAGAGAGAGAGAGGGACAGGGAGAGAGAGAGACAGGGAGAGAGAGAGACAGGGAGAGAGAGACAGGGAGAGAGAGACAGGGAGAGAGAGACAGGGAGAGAGAAAGAGACAGGGAGAGAGAGAGACAGGGAGAGAGAGACAGGGAGAGAGAGACAGAGAGAGAGAGAGGGACAGGGAGAGAGAGAGAGACAGGGAGAGAGAGAGACAGGGAGAGAGAGAGACAGGGAGAGAGAGACAGGGAGAGAGAGAGACAGGGAGAGAGAGGGACAGGGAGAGAGAGAGAGACAGGGAAGAGAGAGACAGGGAGAGAGAGAGACAGAAAGTGAGAGAGAGAGACAGAGAGAGAGAGAGACAGGGAGAGAGAGAGACAGGGAGAGAGAGAGAGACAGAGAGAGACAGAGACAGGGAGAGAGAGAGACAGGGAGAGAGAGAGAGACAGGGAGAGAGAGAGACAGGGAGACAGGGAGAGACAGGGAGAGAGAGAGACAGAAAGTGAGAGAGAGAGAGAGAGAGAGAGACAGAGAGAGAGAGAGAGACAGGGAGAGAGAGAGACAGAGAGAGAGAGAGACAGGGAGAGAGAGAGACAGGGAGAGAGAGAGACAGAAAGTAAGAGAGAGAGAGACAGAAAGTGAGAGAGAGAGAGAGAGACAGGGAGAGAGAGACAGGAAAGAGAGAGACAGGGAGAGAGAGAGAGAAAGGGAGAGAGAGACAGGAAGAGAGAAAGAGGGAGAGAGAAGGGAAGGGGCATGGAGAGAGAGAGAAAGGGAGAGAGAGACAGGGAGAAAGAGAGACAGGGAGAGAGAGAGAGAAAGGGAGAGAGAGACAGGAAGAGAGAAAGAGGGAGAGAGAAGGGAAGGGACATGGAGAGAGAGAGACAGGGAGAGAGAGACAGGGAGAGAGAGAGACAGGGATAGAGAGAGACAGGGAGAGAGAGAAATGGAGAGAGAGAGAGAGAGAGACAGAAACTGAGAGAGAGACACACAGAAGGTGAAAGATAAAGATAGAAAGTGAGAAAGATAGAGGGATGGAGAGGGAAAATGACAGAGAGAGGAAGAGAGACACAGAGACAGAGACAGGTAATTAGTAAAGAGGAGTGTATTCTCTCAGTGTCGGAGTGAGTGTACAGGGAGTGTATTCTCTGTGTCGGAGTGAGTGTACAGGGAGTGTATTCTCTCGGTGTCGGAGTGAGTGTACAGGGAGTGTATTCTCTCAGTGTCGGAGTGAGTGTACAAGGAGTGTTTTCTCTCAGTGTCGGAGTGAGTGTACAGGGAGTGTATTCTCTCAGTGTCGGAGTGAGTGTACAGGGAGTGTATTCTCTCAGTGTCGGAGTGAGTGTACAGGGAGTGTATTCTCTCAGTGTGGGAGTGAGTGTACAGGGAGTGTATTCTCTGTGTCGGAGTGAGTGTACAGGGAGTGTATTCTCTCGGTGTCGGAGTGAGTGTACAGGGAGTGTATTCTCTGTGTCGGAGTGAGTGTACAGGGAGTGTATTCTCTCGGTGTCGGAGTGAGTGTACAGGGAGTGTATTCTCTCAGTGTCGGAGTGAGTGTACAAGGAGTGTTTTCTCTCAGTGTCGGAGTGAGTGTACAGGGAGTGTATTCTCTCAGTGTCGGAGTGAGTGTACAGGGAGTGTATTCTCTGTGTCGGAGTGAGTGTACAGGGAGTGTATTCTCTCGGTGTCGGAGTGAATGTACAGGGAGTGTATTCTCTCAGTGTCGGAGTGAGTGTACAGGGAGTGTATTCTCTCAGTGTGGGAGTGAGTGTACAGGGAGTGTATTCTCTCAGTGTGGGAGTGAGTGTACAGGGAGTGTATTCTCTCAGTGTGGGAGTGAATGTACAGGGAGTGTATTCTCTCAGTGTCGGAGTGAGTGTACAGGGAGTGTATTCTCTCAGTGTGGGAGTGAGTGTACAGGGAGTGTATTCTCTCAGTGTGGGAGTGAGTGTACAGGGAGTGTATTCTCTCAGTGTCGGAGTGAGTGTACAAGGAGTGTTTTCTCTCAGTGTCGGAGTGAGTGTACAGGGAGTGTATTCTTTCAGTGTCGGAGTGAGTGTACAGGGAGTGTATTCTCTCAGTGTCGGAGTGAGTGTACAGGGAGTGTATTCTCTCAGTGTCGGAGTGAGTGTACAGGGAGTGTATTCTCTGGGTGACGGAGTGAGTGTACAGGGAGTGGTATTCTCTCAGTGTCGGAGGTGAGTGTACAGGAGTGTATTCTCTCAGTGTGGGAGTGAGTGTACTGGGAGTGTATTCTCTCAGTGTCGGAGTGAGTGTACAGGGAGTGTATTCTCTCAGTGTGGGAGTGAGTGTACAGGGAGTGTATTCTCTCTGTGTCGGAGTGAGTGTACAGGGATGGTATTCTCTCAGTGTGGGAGTGAGTGTACAGGGAGTGTATTCTCTCAGTGTGGGAGTGAGTGTACAGGGAGTGTATTCTCTCAGTGTCGGAGTGAGTGTACAGGGAGTGTATTCTCTGGGTGACGGAGTGAGTGTACATGGAGTGTATTCTCTCATTGTCGGAGTGATTGTACAGGGAGTGTATTCTCTCAGTGTCGGAGTGAGTGTACAGGGAATGTATTCTCTGAGTGTGGGAGTGAGTGTACAGGGAGTGTATTCTCTCAGTGTGGGAGTGAGTGTACAGGGAGTGTATTCTCTCAGTGTGGGATGTGAGTGTACAGGGAGTGTATTCTCTCAGTGTTGGAGTGAGTGTACAGGGAGTGTATTCTCTCAGTGTCGGAGTGAGTGTACAGGGACTGTATTCTCTCAGTGTGGGAGTGAGTGTACAGGGAGTGTATTCTCTCAGTGTGGGAGTGAGTGTACAGGGAGTGTATTCTCTCAGTGTGGGAGTGAGGGTACAGGGACTGTATTCTCTCAGTGTCGGAGTGAGTGTACAGGGAGTGTATTCTCTCAGTGTCGGAGTGAGTGTACAGGGAGTGTATTCTCTGAGTGTCGGAGTGAGTGTACAGGGAGTGTATTCTCTCAGTGTCGGAGTGAGTGTACAGGGAGTGTATTCTCTCAGTGTCGGAGTGAGTGTACAGGGAGTGTATTCTCTCAGTGTCGGAGTGAGTGTACAGGGAGTGTATTCTCTCAGTGTGGGAGTGAGTGTACCGGGAGTGTATTCTCTCAGTGTGGGAGTGAGTGTACAGGGAGTGTATTCTCTCAGTGTCGGAGTGAGTGTACAGGGAGTGTATTATCTCAGTGTGGGAGTGAGTGTACAGGGAGTGTATTCTCTCAGTGACGGAGTGAGTGTACAGGGAGTGTATTCTGTCAGTGTCGGAGTGAGTGTACAGGGAGTGTATTCTCTCAGTGATGGAGTGAGTGTACAGGGAGTGTATTCTCTCAGTATCGGAGTGAGTGTACAGGGGGTGTATTCACTCCGTGTCGGAGTGAGTGTACAGGGAGTGTATTCTCTCAGTGTGGGAGTGAGTGTACAGGGAGTGTATTCTCTCAGTGTCAGAGTGAGTGTACAGGGAGTGTATTCTCTCAGTGTCGGAGTGAGTGTACAGGGAGTGTATTCTCTCAATGTCGGAGTGAGTGTACAGGGAGTGTATTCTCTGAGTGTGGGAGTGAGTGTACAGGGAGTGTATTCTCTCAGTGTCGGAGTGAGTGTACAGGGAGTGTATTCTCTCAGTGTCGGAGTGAGTGTACAGGGAGTGTATTCTCTCAGTGTCGGAGTGAGTGTACAGGGAGTGTATTCTCTCAGTGTCGGAGTGAGTGTACAGGGAGTGTATTCTCTCAGTGTCAGAGTGAGTGTACAGGGAGTGTATTCTCTCAGTGACGAAGTGAGTGTACAGGGAGTGTATTCTCACAGTGTCGGAGTGAGTGTACAGGGAGTGTATTCTCTCAGTGTGGGAGTGAGTGTACAGGGAGTGTATTCTCTCAGTGTCGGAGTGAGTGTACAGGGAGTGTATTCTCTCAGTGTCGGAGTGAGTGTAAATGGAGTGTATTCTCTCAGTGTGGGAGTGAGTGTACAGGGAGTGTATTCTCTCAGTGTCGGAGTGAGTGTACAGGGAGTGTATTCTCTCAGTGTCGGAGTGAGTGTAAATGGAGTGTATTCTCTCAGTGTCGGAGTGAGTGTACAGGGAGTGTATTCTCTCAGTGTCGGAGTGAGTGTACAGGGAGTGCATTCTCTCAGTGTGGGAGTGAGTGTACAGGGACTGTATTCTCTCAGTGTCGGAGTGAGTGTACAGGGAGTGTATTCTCTCAGTGTGGGAGTGAGTGTACAGGGAGTGTATTCTCTCAGTGTGGGAGTGAGTGTACAGGGAGTGTATTCTCTCAGTGTGGGAGTGAGTGTAGAGGGAGTGTATTCTCTCAGTGTCGGAGTGACTGTACAGGGAGTGTATTCTCTCAGTGTCGGAGTGAGTGTACAGGGAGTGTATTCTCTCAGTGTCGGAGTGAGTGTACAGGGACTGTATTCTCTCAGTGTGGGAGTGAGTGTACAGGGAGTGTATTCTCTCAGTGTGGGAGTGAGTGTACAGGGAGTGTATTCTCTCAGTGTCGGAGTGACTGTACAGGGAGTGTATTCTCTCAAAGTCGGAGTGAGTGTACAGGGAGTGTATTCTCTCAGTGTCGGAGTGAGTGTACAGGGAGTGTATTCTCTCAGTGACGGAGTGAGTGTACAGGGAGTGTATTCTCTCAGTGTCGGAGTGAGTGTACAGGGAGTGTATTCTCTGTGTCGGAGTGAGTGTACAGGGAGTGTATTCTCTCAGTGTGGGAGTGAGTGTACAGGGAGTGTATTCTCTCAGTGTGGGAGTGATTGTACAGGGAGTGTATTCTCTGGGTGACGGAGTGAGTGTACAGGGAGTGTATTCTCTCAGTGTGGGAGTGAGTGTACAGGGAGTGTATTCTCTCAGTGTGGGAGTGAGTGTACAGGGAGTGTATTCTCTCAGTGTCGGAGTGAGTGTACAGGGAGTGTATTCTCTCAGTGTGGGAGTGAGTGTACAGGGAGTGTATTCTCTCAGTGTCGGAGAGAGTGTACAGGGAGTGTATTCTCTGTGTCGGAGTGAGTGTACAGGGAGTGTATTCTCTCAGTGTCGGAGTGAGTGTACAGGGAGTGTTTTCTCTGAGTGTCGGAGTGAGTGTACAGGGAGTGTATTCTCTCAGTGTCGGAGTGAGTGTACAGGGAGTGTATTCTCTCAGTGTCGGAGTGAGTGTACAGGGAGTGTATTCTCTCAGTGTGGGAGTGAGTGTACAGGGAGTGTATTCTCTCAGTGTCGGAGTGAGTGTACAGGGAGTGTATTCTCTCAGTGTGGGAGTGAGTGTACAGGGAGTGTATTCTCTCAGTGTGGGAGTGAGTGTACAGGGAGTGTATTCGCTCAGTGTCGGAGTGAGTGTACAGGGAGTGTATTCTCTGGGTGACGGAGTGATTGTACAGGGAGTGTATTCTCTCAGTGTGGGAGTGAGTGTACAGGGAGTGTATTCTCTCAGTGTCGGAGTGAGTGTACAGGGAGTGTATTCTCTGGTTGATGGAGTGAGTGTAAAGGGAGTGTATTCTCTCAGTGTGGGAGTGAGTGTACAGGGAGTGTATTCTCTCAGTGTCGGAGTGAGTGTACAGGGAGTGTATTCTCTCAGAGTGGGAGTGAGTGTACAGGGAGTGTATTCTCTGGGTGACGGAGTGATTGTACAGGGAGTGTATTCTCTCAGGGTCGGAGTGATTGTACAGGGAGTGTATTCTCTGGGGGACGGAGTGAGTGTACAGGGAGTGTATTCTCTGGGGGACGGAGTGAGTGTACAGGGAGTGTATACTCTCAGTGTGGGAGTGAGTGTACAGGGAGTGTATTCTCTCAGTGTCGGAGTGAGTGTACAGGGAGTGTATTCTCTGGGGGACGGAGTGAGTGTACAGGGAGTGTATTCTCTGGGGGACGGAGTGAGTGTACAGGGAGTGTATACTCTCAGTGTCGGAGTGAGTGTACAGAGAGTGTATTCTCTCAGTGTCGGAGTGAGTGTACAGGGACTGTATTCTCTGGGTGACGGAGTGAGTGTACAGGGAGTGTATTCTCTCAGTGTGGGAGTGAGTGTACAGGGAGTGTCTTCCCTCAGTGTGGGAGTGAGTGTACAGGGAGTGTATTCTCTCAGTGTCGGAGTGAGTGTACAGGGAGTGTATTCTCTCAGTGTCGGAGTGAGTGTACAGGGAGTGTATTCTCTCAGTGTGGGAGTGAGTGTACAGGGAGTGTATTCTCTCAGTGTCGGAGTGAGTGTACAGGGAGTGTATTCTCTCAGTGTGGGAGTGAGTGTACAGGGAGTGTATTCTCTCAGTGTGGGAGTGAGTGTACAGGGAGTGTATTGTCTCAGTGTCGGAGTGTGTGTACAGGGAGTGTATTCTCTCAGTGTCGGAGTGAGTGTACAGGGAGTGTATTCTCTCAGTGTCAGAGTGAGTGTACAGGGAGTGTATTCTCTCAGTGTGGGAGTGAGTGTACAGGGAGTGTATTCTCTCAGTTGGGAGTGAGTGTACAGGGAGTGTATTCTCTCAGTGTGGGAGTGAGTGTACAGGGAGTGTATTCTCTCAGTGTGGGAGTGAGTGTACAGGGAGTGTATTCTCTCAGTGTCAGAGTGAGTGTACAGGGAGTGTATTCTCTCAGTGTCGGAGTGAGTGTACAGGGAGTGTATTCTCTCAGTGTCGGAGTGAGTGTACAGGGAGTGTATTCTCTCAGTGTCGGAGTGAGTGTACAGGGAGTGTATTCTCTCAGTGCTGGAGTGAGTGTACAGGGAGTGTATTCTCTGGGTGATGGAGTGAGTGTACAGGGAGGTTATTCTCTCAGTGTGTGAGTGAGTGTACAGGGAGTGTATTCTCTCAGTGTCGGAGTGAGTGTACAGGGAGTGTATTCTCTCAGTGTCGGAGTGAGTGTACAGGGAGTGTATTTTCTCAGTGTCGGAGTGAGTGTACAGGGAGTGTATTCTCTCAGTGTCGGAGTGAGTGTACAGGGAGTGTATTCTCTGGGTGACGGAGTGAGTGTACAGGGAGTGTATTCTCTCAGTGTGGGAGTGAGTGTACAGGGAGTGTATTCTCTCAGTGTGGGAGTGAGTGTACAGGGAGTGTATTCTCTCAGTGTGGGAGTGAGTGTACAGGGAGTGTATTCTCACAGTGACGGAGTGAGTGTACAGGGAGTGTATTCTCTCAGTGTCGGAGTGAGTGTACAGGGAGTGTATTCTCTGGGTGACGGAGTGAGTGTACAGGGAGTGTATTCTCTCAGTGTGGGAGTGAGTGTACAGGGAGTGTATTCTCTCAGTGTCGGAGTGAGTGTAAAGGGAGTGTATTCTCTCAGTGTGGGAGTGAGTGTACAGGGAGTGTATTCTCTCAGTGTCGGAGTGAGTGTACAGGGAGTGTATTCTCTCAGTGTGGGAGTGAGTGTACAGGGAGTGTATTCTCTCAGTGTGGGAGTGAGTGTACAGGGAGTGTATTCTCTCAGTGTCGGAGTGAGTGTACAGGGAGTGTATTCTCTAAGTGTCGGAGTGAGTGTACAGGGAGTGTATTCTCTCAGTGTTGGAGTGAGTGTACAGGGAGTGTATTCTCTCAGTGTGGGAGTGAGTGTACAGGGAGTGTATTCTCTCAGTGTGGGAGTGAGTGTACAGGGAGTGTATTCTCTCAGTGTTGGAGTGAGTGTACAGGGAGTGTATTCTCTCAGTGTGGGAGTGAGTGTACAGGGAGTGTATTCTCTCAGTGTGGGAGTGAGTGTACAGGGAGTGTATTCTCTCAGTGTGGGAGTGAGTGTACAGGGAGTGTATTCTCTCAGTGTGGGAGTGAGTGTACAGGGAGTGTATTCTCTCAGTGTGGGAGTGAGTGTACAGGGAGTGTATTCTCTCAGTTTCGGAGTGAGTGTACAGGGAGTGTATTCTCTCAGTGTGGGAGTGAGTGTACAGGGAGTGTATTCTCTCAGTGTGGGAGTGAGTGTACAGGGAGTGTATTCTCTCAGTGTGGGAGTGAGTGTACAGGGAGTGTATTCTCTCAGTGTGGGAGTGAGTGTACAGGGAGTGTATTCTCTCAGTGTGGGAGTGAGTGTACAGGGAGTGTATTCTCTCAGTGTGGGAGTGAGTGTACAGGGAGTGTATTCTCTCAGTGTCGGAGTGAGTGTACAGGGAATGTATTCTCTCAGTGTCGGAGTGAGTGTACAGGGAGTGTATTCTCTCAGTGTTGGAGTGAGTGTACAGGGAGTGTATTCTCTCAGTGTGGGAGTGAGTGTACAGGGAGTGTATTCTCTCAGTGTTGGAGTGAGTGTACAGGGAGTGTATTCTCTCAGTGTGGGAGTGAGTGTACAGGGAGTGTATTCTCTCAGTGTCGGAGTGAGTGTACAGGGAATGTATTCTCTCAGTGTCGGAGTGAGTGTACAGGGAGTGTATTCTCTCAGTGTTGGAGTGAGTGTACAGGGAGTGTATTCTCTCAGTGTGGGAGTGAGTGTGCAGGGAGTCTATTCTCTCAGTGTCGGAGTGAGTGTACAGGGAGTGTATTCTCTCAGTGTCGGAGAGAGTGTACAGGGAGTGTATTCTCTCAGTGTCGGAGTGAGTGTACAGGGAGTGTATTCTCTCAGAGTGGGAGTGAGTGTACAGGGAGTGTATTCTCTGGGTGACGGAGTGATTGTACAGGGAGTGTATTCTCTCAGTGTGGGAGTGAGTGTACAGGGAGTGTATTCTCTGGGGGACGGAGTGAGTGTACAGGGAGTGTATTCTCTGGGGGACGGAGTGAGTGTACAGGGAGTGTATACTCTCAGTGTGGGAGTGAGTGTACAGGGAGTGTATTCTCTCAGTGTCGGAGTGAGTGTACAGGGAGTGTATTCTCTGGGGGACGGAGTGAGTGTACAGGGAGTGTATTCTCTGGGGGACGGAGTGAGTGTACAGGGAGTGTATACTCTCAGTGTCGGAGTGAGTGTACAGAGAGTGTATTCTCTCAGTGTCGGAGTGAGTGTACAGGGACTGTATTCTCTGGGTGACGGAGTGAGTGTACAGGGAGTGTATTCTCTCAGTGTGGGAGTGAGTGTACAGGGAGTGTATTCCCTCAGTGTGGGAGTGAGTGTACAGGGAGTGTATTCTCTCAGTGTCGGAGTGAGTGTACAGGGAGTGTATTCTCTCAGTGTCGGAGTGAGTGTACAGGGAGTGTATTCTCTCAGTGTGGGAGTGAGTGTACAGGGAGTGTATTCTCTCAGTGTCGGAGTGAGTGTACAGGGAGTGTATTCTCTCAGTGTGGGAGTGAGTGTACAGGGAGTGTATTCTCTCAGTGTCGGAGTGAGTGTACAGGGAGTGCATTCTCTCAGTGTCGGAGTGAGTGTACAGGGAGTGTATTCTCTCAGTGTGGGAGTGAGTGTACAGGGAGTGTATTCTCTCAGTGTGGGAGTGAGTGTACAGGGAGTGTATTCTCTCAGTGTGGGAGTGAGTGTACAGGGAGTGTATTCTCTCAGTGTGGGAGTGAGTGTACAGGGAGTGTATTCTCTCAGTGACGGAGTGAGTGTACAGGGAGTGTATTCTCTCAGTGATGGAGTGACTGTACAGGGAGTGTATTCTCTCAGTGTCGGATTGAGTGTACAGGGAGTGTATTCTCTCAGTGTGGGAGTGAGTATACAGGGAGTGTATTCTCTCAGTGTCGGATTGAGTGTACAGGGAGTGTATTCTCTCAGTGTGGGAGTGAGTGTACAGGGAGTGTATTCTCTCAGTGTCGGAGTGAGTGTACAGGGAGTGTATTCTCTCAGTGTGGGAGTGAGTGTACAGGGAGTGTATTCTCTCAGTGTCGGAGTGAGTGTACAGGGAGTGTATTCTCTCAGTGTGGGAGTGAGTGTACAGGGAGTGTATACTCTCAGTGTGGGAGTGAGTGTACAGGGAGTGTATTCTCTCATTGTCGGAGTGAGTGTACAGGGAGTGTATTCTCTCAGTGTGGGAGTGAGTGTACAGGGAGTGTATTCTCTCAGTGTCGGAGTGAGTGTACAGGGAGTGTATTCTCTCAGTGTGGGAGTGAGTGTACAGGGAGTGTATTCTCACAGTGTGGGAGTGAGTATACAGTGAGTGTATTCTCTCAGTGTGGGAGTGAGTGTACAGGGAGTGTATTCTCTCAGTGTCGGAGTGAGTGTACAGGGAGTGTATTCTCTCAGTGTGGGAGTGAGTGTACAGGGAGTGTATTCTCTCAGTGTCGGAGTGAGTGTACAGGGAGTGTATTCTCTCAGTGTGGGAGTGAGTGTACAGGGAGTGTATTCTCTCAGTGTCGGAGTGAGTGTACAGGGAGTGTATTCTCACAGTGTCGGAGTGAGTGTACCGGGAGTGTATTCTCTCAGTGTCGGAGTGAGTGTACAGGGAGTGTATTCTCTCAGTGTGGGAGTGAGTGTACAGGGAGTGTATTCTCTCAGTGTCGGAGTGAGTGTACAGGGAGTGTATTCTCTCAGTGACGGAGTGATTGTACAGGGAGTGTATTCTCTCAATGTCGGAGTCTGTGTACAGGGAGTGTATTCTCTCAGTGTCGGAGTGAGTGTACAGGGAGTGTATTCTCTCAGTGTGGGAGTGAGTGTACAGGGAGTGTATTCTCTCAGTGTCGGAGTGAGTGTACAGGGAGTGTATATTCTCAGTGTGGGAGTGAGTGTACAGGGAGTGTATTCTCTCAGCGTGGGAGTGAGTGTACAGGGAGTGTATTCTCTCATTGACGGAGTGAGTGTACAGGGAGTGTATTCTCTGGGTGACGGAGTGAGTGTACAGGGAGTGTATACTCTCAGTGTCGGAGTGAGTGTACAGGGAGTGTATTCTCTCAGTGACAGAGTGAGTGTACAGGGAGTGTATTCTCTCAGTGTCGGAGTGAGTGTACAGGGAGTGTATACTCTCAGTATGGGAGTGAGTGTACAGGGAGTGTATTCTCTCAGTGTGGGAGTGAGTGTACAGGGAGTGTATTTCCTCATTGACGGAGTGAGCGTACAGGGAGTGTATTCTCTCAGTGACGGAGTGAGTGTACAGGGAGTGTATTCCCTCATTGACGGAGTGAGTGTACAGGGAGTGTATTCTCTCAGTGTCGGAGTGAGTGTACAGGGAGTGTATGCTCTCAGTGTCGGAGTGAGTGTACAGGGAGTGTATTCTCTCAGTGTCGGAGTGAGTGTACAGGGAGTGTATTCTCTCAGTGTGGGAGTGAGTGTACAGGGAGTGTATTCTCTCAGTGTCGGAGTGAGTGTACAGGGAGTGTATTCTCTCAGTGTCGGAGTGAGTGTACAGGGAGTGTATTCTCTGGGTGACGGAGTGAGTGTACAGGGAGTGTATTCTCTCAGTGTCGGAGTGAGAGTACAGGGAGTGTATTCTCTCAGTGTCGGAGTGAGTGTACAGGGAGTGTATTCTCTCAGTGTGGGAGTGAGTGTACAGGGAGTGTATTCTCTCAGTGTCGGAGTGAGTGTACAGGGAGTGTATTCTCTCAGTGTGGGAGTGAGTGTACAGGGAATGTATTCTCTCAGTGTCGGAGTGGGTGTACAGGGAGTGTATTCTCTCAGTGTCGGAGTGAGTGTACAGGGAGTGTATTCTCTCAGTGTCGGAGTGAGTGTACAGGGAGTGTACTCTCTGGGTGTCGGAGTGAGTGTACAGGGAGTGTATTCTCTGGGAGACGGAGTGAGTGTACAGGGAGTGTATTCTCTCAGTGTCGGAGTGAGTGTACAGGGAGTGTATTCTCTCAGTGTCGGAGTGAGTGTACAGGGAGTATATTCTCTCAGTGTCGGAGTGAGTGTACAGGGAGTGTATTCTCTCAGTGTCGGAGTGAGTGTACAGGGAGTGTATTCTCTCAGTGTCGGAGTGAGTGTACAGGGAGTATATTCTCTCAGTGTCGGAGTGAGTGTACAGGGAGTGTATTCTCTCAGTGTCGGAGTGAGTGTACAGGGAGTGTATTCTATCAGTGTCGGAGTGAGTGTACAGGGAGTGTATTCTCTCAGTGACGGAGTGAGTGTACAGGGAGTGTATTCTCTCAGTGTGGGAGTGAGTGTACAGGGAGTGTATATTCTCACTGTGGGAGTGAGTGTACAGGGAGTGTATTCTCTCAGTGTCGGAGTGTGTGTACAGGGAGTGTATTCTCTCAGTGTCGGAGTGAGTGTACAGGGACTGTATTCTCTCAGTGTGGGAGTGAGTGTACAGGGAGTGTATTCTCTCAGTGACGGAGTGAGTGTACAGGGAGTGTATTCTCTCAGTGTCGGAGTGAGTGTACAGGGAGTGTATTCTCTCAGTGTGGGAGTGAGTGTACAGGGAGTGTATTCTCTCAGTGTCGGAGTGAGTGTACAGGGAGTGTATTCTCTGGTTGACGGAGTGAGTGTAAGGGAGTGTATTCTCTCAGTGTGGGAGTGAGTGTACAGGGAATGTATTCTCTCAGTGTGGGAGTGAGTGTACAGGGAGTGTATTCTCTCAGTGTCGGAGTGAGTGTACAGGGAGTGTATTCTCTCAGTGTCGGAGTGAGTGTACAGGGAGTGTATTCTCTCAGTGTCGGAGTGAGTGTACAGGGAGTGTATTCTCTCAGTGTCGGAGTGAGTGTACAGGGAGTGTATTCTCTGGGTGACGGAGTGAGTGTACAGGGAGTGAATTCTCTCAGTGTGGGAGTGACTGTACAGGGAGTGTATTCTCTCAGGGTCGGAGTGAGTGTACAGGGAGTGTATTCTCTGGGTGACGGAGTGAGTGTACAGGGAGTGTATTCTCTCAGTGTGGGAGTGACTGTAAAGGGAGTGTATTCTCTCAGGGTCGGAGTGAGTGTACAGGGAGTGTATTCTCTCAGTGTCGGAGTGAGTGTACAGGGAGTGTATTCTCTCATTGACGGAGTGAGTGTACAGGGAGTGTATTCTCTGGGTGACGGAGTGAGTGTACAGGGAGTGTATACTCTCAGTGTCGGAGTGAGTGTACAGGGAGTGTATTCTCTCAGTGACGGAGTGAGTGTACAGGGAGTGTATTCTCTCATTGTCGGAGTGAGTGTACAGGGAGTGTATTCTCTCAGTGTCGGAGTGAGTGTACAGGGAGTGTATTCTATCAGTGTGGGAGTGAGTGTACAGGGAGTGTATTCTCTCAGTGTGGGAGTGAGTGTACAGGGAGTGTATTCCCTCATTGACGGAGTGAGTGTACAGGGAGTGTATTCTCTCAGTGACGGAGTGGGTGTACAGGGAGTGTATTCTCTCAGTGTCGGAGTGAGTGTACAGGGAGTGTATTCTCTCAGTGTGGGAGTCAGTGTACAGGGAGTGTATACTCTCAGTGTGGGAGTGAGTGTACAGGGAGTGTATTCTCTCAGTGTGGGAGTGAGTGTACAGGGAGTGTATTCTCTCAGTGTGGGAGTGAGTGTACAGGGAGTGTATTCTCTCAGTGTCGGAGTGAGTGTACAGGGAGTGTATTCTCTCAGTGACGGAGTGAGTGTACAGGGAGTGTATTCTCTCAGTGTCGGAGTGAGTGTACAGGGAGTGTATTCTCTCAGTGTCGGAGTGAGTGTACAGGGAGTGTATTCTCTCAGTGACGGAGTGAGTGTACAGGGAGTGTATTCTCTCAGTGTCGGAGTGTGTGTACAGGGAGTGTATTCTCTCAGTGTCGGAGTGAGTGTACAGGAACTGTATTCTCTCAGTGTGGGAGTGAGTGTACAGGGAGTGTATTCTCTCAGTGTGGGAGTGAGTGTACAGGGAGTGTATTCTCTCAGTGTCGGAGTGAGTGTACAGGGAGTGTATTCTCTGGGTGACGGAGTGAGTGTACAGGGAGTGTATTCTCTCAGTGTGGGAGTCAGTGTACAGGGAGTGAATTCTCTCAGTGTCGGAGAGAGTGTACAGGGAGTGTATTCTCTCAGTGTCGGAGTGAGTGTACAGGGAGTGTATTCTCTCAGTGTGGGAGTGCGTGTACAGGGAGTGTATTCTCTCAGTGTGGGAGTGAGTGTACAGGGAGTGTATTCTCTCAGTGTCGGAGAGAGTGTACAGGGAGTGTATTCTCTCAGTGGCGGAGTGAGTGTACAGGGAGTGTATTCTCTCAGTGTCGGAGTGAGTGTACAGGGAGTGTATTCTCTCACTGGCGGAGTGAGTGTACAGGGAGTGTATTCTCTCAGTGTCGGAGTGAGTGTACAGGGAGTGTATTCTCTCAGTGTCAGAGTGAGTGTACAGGGAGTGTATTCTCTCAGTGTCGGAGTGAGTGTACAGGGAGTGTATTCTCTGGTTGACGGAGTGTGTGTACAGAGAGTGTATTCTCTCAGTGTGGGAGTGACTGTACAGGGAGTGTATTCTCTCAGGGTCGGAGTGAGTGTACAGGGAGTGTATTCTCTGGGTGACCGAGTGAGTGTACAGGGAGTGTATTCTCTCAGTGTGGGAGTGACTGTAAAGGGAGTGTATTCTCTCAGGGTCGGAGTGAGTGTACAGGGAGTGTATTCTCTCAGTGTCGGAGTGAGTGTACAGGGAGTGTATTCTCTCATTGACGGAGTGAGTATACAGGGAGTGTATTCTCTCATTGACAGAGTGAGTGTACAAGGAGTGTATTCTCTCAGTGTCGGAGTGAGTGTACAGGGAGTGTATTCTCTCATTGACGGAGTGAGTGTACAGGGAGTGTATTCTCTGGGTGACGGAGTGAGTGTACAGGGAGTGTATTCTCTCAGTGTGGGAGTGAGTGTACAGGGAGTGTATTCCCTCATTGACGGAGTGAGTGTACAGGGAGTGTATTCTCTCAGTGACGGAGTGGGTGTACAGGGAGTGTATTCTCTCAGTGTGGGAGTGAGTGTACAGGGAGTGTATTCTCTCAGTGTGGGAGTGAGTGTACAGGGAGTGTATTCTCTCAGTGTCGGAGTGAGTGTACAGGGAGTGTATTCTCTCAGTGTGGGAGTGAGTGTAGAGGGAGTGTATTCTCTCAGTGTCGGAGTGAGTGTACAGGGAGTGTATTCTCTCAGTGTCGGAGTGAGTGTACAGGGAGTGCATTCTCTCAGTGTGGGAGTGAGTGTACAGGGAGTGTATTCTCTCAGTGTCGGAGTGAGTGTACAGGGAGTATATTCTCAGGGTGACGGAGTAAGTGTACAGGGAGTGTATTCTCTCAGTGTCGGAGTGAGTGTACAGGGAGTGTATTCTCTGGGAGACGGAGTGAGTGTACAGGGAGTGTATTCTCTCAGTGTCGGAGTGAGTGTACAGGGAGTGTATTCTCTGGTTGACGGAGTGAGTGTAAGGGAGTGTATTCTCTCAGTGTGGGAGTGAGTGTACAGGGAATGTATTCTCTCAGTGTCGGAGTGAGTGTACAGGGAGTGTATTCTCTCAGTGTCGGAGTGAGTGTACAGGGAGTGTATTCTCTCAGTGTCGGAGTGAGTGTACAGGGAGTGTATTCTCTCAGTGTCGGAGTGAGTGTACAGGGAGTGTATTCTCTGGGTGACGGAGTGAGTGTACAGGGAGTGTATTCTCTCAGTGTGGGAGTGACTGTACAGGGAGTGTATTCTCTCAGGGTCGGAGTGAGTGTACAGGGAGTGTATTCTCTGGGTGACGGAGTGAGTGTACAGGGAGTGTATTCTCTCAGTGTGGGAGTGACTGTAAAGGGAGTGTATTCTCTCAGGGTCGGAGTGAGTG
This sequence comes from Cetorhinus maximus, assembly GCF_964194155.1. NCBI lineage: Eukaryota > Metazoa > Chordata > Chondrichthyes > Lamniformes > Cetorhinidae > Cetorhinus > Cetorhinus maximus. Next base: position 19,406 of record NW_027597102.1, read on the forward strand.
TACAGGGAGTGTATTCTCTCAGTGTCGGAGTGAGTGTACAGGGAGTGTATTCTCTCATTGACGGAGTGAGTGTACAGGGAGTGTATTCTCTGGGTGACGGAGTGAGTGTACAGGGAGTGTATACTCTCAGTGTCGGAGTGAGTGTACAGGGAGTGTATTCTCTCAGTGACGGAGTGAGTGTACAGGGAGTGTATTCTCTCATTGTCGGAGTGAGTGTACAGGGAGTGTATTCTCTCAGTGTCGGAGTGAGTGTACAGGGAGTGTATTCTATCAGTGTGGGAGTGAGTGTACAGGGAGTGTATTCTCTCATTGTGGGAGTGAGTGTACAGGGAGTGTATTCCCTCATTGACGGAGTGAGTGTACAGGGAGTGTATTCTCTCAGTGACGGAGTGGGTGTACAGGGAGTGTATTCTCTCAGTGTGGGAGTGAGTGTACAGGGAGTGTATTCTCTCAGTGTGGGAGTGAGTGTACAGGGAGTGTATACTCTCAGTGTGGGAGTGAGTGTACAGGGAGTGTATTCTCTCAGTGTGGGAGTGAGTGTACAGGGAGTGTATTCTCTCAGTGTGGGAGTGAGTGTACAGGGAGTGTATTCACTCAGTGTCGGAGTGAGTGTACAGGGAGTGTATTCTCTCAGTGACGGAGTGAGTGTACAGGGAGTGTATTCTCTCAGTGTGGGAGTGAGTGTACTGGGAGTGTATTCTCTCAGTGTCGGAGTGAGTGTACAGGGAGTGTATTCTCTGGGTGACGGAGTGAGTGTACAGGGAGTGTATTCTCTCAGTGTGGGAGTGAGCGTACAGGGAGTGTATTCTCACAGTGTCGGAGAGAGTGTACAGGGAGTGTATTCTCTCAGTGTCGGAGTGAATGTACAGGGAGTGTATTCTCTCAGTGTGGGAGTGCGTGTACAGGGAGTGTATTCTCTCAGTGTGGGAGTGAGTGTACAGGGAGTGTATTCTCTCAGTGTCGGAGTGAGTGTACAGGGAGTGTATTCTCTCAGTGTGGGAGTGCGTGTACAGGGAGTGTATTCTCTCAGTGTGGGAGTGAGTGTACAGGGAGTGTATTCTCTCAGTGTCGGAGTGAGTGTACAGGGAGTGTATTCTCTCAGTGACGGAGTGAGTGTACAGGGAGTGTATTCTCTCAGTGTCGGAGTGAGTGTACAGGGAGTGTATTCTCTCAGTGTGGGAGTGAGTGTACAGGGAGTGTATTCTCTCAGTGTGGGAGTGAGTGTACAGGGAGTGTATTCTCTCAGTGTCGGAGTGAGTGTACAGGGAGTGTATTCTCTCAGTGTGGGAGTGAGTGTACAGGGAGTGTATTCTCTCAGTGGCGGAGTGAGTGTACAGGGAGTGTATTCTCTCAGTGTGGGAGTGAGTGTACAGGGAGTGTATTCTATCAGTGTCGGAGTGAGTGTACAGGGAGTGTATTCTCTCAGTGTCGGAGTGAGTGTACAGGGAGTGTATTCTCTGGTTGACGGAGTGAGTGTACAGAGAGTGTATTCTCTCAGTGTGGGAGTGACTGTACAGGGAGTGTATTCTCTCAGGGTCGGAGTGAGTGTACAGGGAGTGTATTCTCTGGGTGACGGAGTGAGTGTACAGGGAGTGTATTCTCTCAGTGTGGGAGTGACTGTAAAGGGAGTGTATTCTCTCAGGGTCGGAGTGAGTGTACAGGGAGTGTATTCTCTCAGTGTCGGAGTGAGTGTACAGGGAGTGTATTCTCTCAGTGTGGGAGTGAGTGTACAGGGAGTGTATTCTCTCATTGACGGAGTGAGTATACAGGGAGTGTATTCTCTCATTGACAGAGTGAGTGTACAAGGAGTGTATTCTCTCAGTGTCGGAGTGAGTGTACAGGGAGTGTATTCTCTCATTGACGGAGTGAGTGTACAGGGAGTGTATTCTCTGGGTGACGGAGTGAGTGTACAGGGAGTGTATTCTCTCAGTGTGGGAGTGAGTGTACAGGGAGTGTATTCCCTCATTGACGGAGTGAGTGTACAGGGAGTGTATTCTCACAGTGACGGATTGAGTGTACAGGGAGTGTATTCTCTCAGTGTGGGAGTGAGTGTACAGGGAGTGTATTCTCTCAGTGTCGGAGTGAGTGTACAGGGAGTGTATTCTCTCAGTGTCGGAGTGAGTGTACAGGGAGTGTATTCTCTCAGTGTCGGAGTGAGAGTACAGGGAGTGTATTCTCTCAGTGTGGGAGTGAGTGTAGAGGGAGTGTATTCTCTCAGTGTCGGAGTGAGTGTACAGGGAGTGTATTCTCTCAGTGTCGGAGTGAGTGTACAGGGAGTGTATTCTCTCAGTGTGGGAGTGAGTGTACAGGGAGTGTATTCTCTCAGTGTCGGAGTGAGCGTACAGGGAGTATATTCTCAGGGTGACGGAGTAAGTGTACAGGGAGTGTATTCTCTCAGTGTCGGAGTGAGTGTACAGGGAGTGTATTCTCTGGGTGACGGAGTGAGTGTACAGGGAGTGTATTCTCTCAGTGTCGGAGTGAGTGTACAGGGAGTGTATTCTCTGGTTGACGGAGTGAGTGTAAGGGAGTGTATTCTCTCAGTGTGGGAGTGAGTGCACAGGGAGTGTATTCTCTCAGTGTGGGAGTGAGTGTACAGGGAGTGTATTCTCTCAGTGTGGGAGTGAGTGTACAGGGAGTGTATTCTCTCAGTGTGGGAGTGAGTGTACCGGGAGTGTATTCTCTCAGTGTGGGAGTGAGTGTACAGGGAGTGTATTCTCTCGGTGTCGGAGTGAGTGTACAGGGAGTGTATTCTCTCAGTGTGGGAGTGAGTGTACAGGGAGTGTATTCTCTCAGTGTGGGAGTGAGTGTACAGGGAGTGTATTCTCTCAGTGTGGGAGTGAGTGTACAGGGAGTGTATTCTCTCAGTGTCGGAGTGAGTGTACAGGGAGTGTATTCTCTGGGTGACGGAGTGAGTGAACAGGGAGTGTATTCTCTCAGTGTCGGAGTGAGTGTACAGGGAGTGTATTCTCTCAGTGACGCAGTGAGTGTACAGGGAGTGTATTCTCTCAGTGGGGGAGTGAGTGTACAGGGAGTGTATTCTCTCAGTGACGCAGTGAGTGTACAGGGAGTGTATTCTCTCAGTGTGGGAGTGAGTGTACAGGGAGTGTATTCTCTCAGTGTGGGAGTGAGTGTACAGGGAGTGTATTCTCTCAGTGTGGGAGTGAGTGTACAGGGAGTGTATTCTCTCAGTGTGGGAGTGAGTGTACAGGGAGTGTATTCTCTCAGATTGGGAGTGAGTGTACAGGGAGTGTATTCTCTCAGTGTGGGAGTGAGTGTACAGGGAGTGTATTCTCTCCGTGACGCAGTGAGTGTACAGGGAGTGTATTCTCTCAGTGTGGGAGTGAGTGTACAGGGAGTGTATTCTCTCAGTGTGGGAGTGAGTGTACAGGGAGTGTATTCTCTCAGTGTGGGAGTGAGTGTACAGGGAGTGTATTCTCTCAGTGTGGGAGTGAGTGCACAGGGAGTGTATTCTCTGAGTGTCGGAGTGAGTGCACAGGGAGTGTATTCTCTCAGTGACAGAGTCAGTGTACAGGGAGTGTATTCTCTCAGTGTGGGAGTGAGTGTACAGGGAGTGTATTCTCTCAGTGTGGGAGTGAGTGTACAGGGAGTGTATTCTCTCAGTGTGGGAGTGAGTGTACAGGGAGTGTATTCTCTCAGTGTCGGAGTGAGTTTACATGGAGTGTATTCTCTCAGTGTGGGAGTGAGTGTACAGGGAGTGTATTCTCTCAGTGTGGGAGTGAGTGTACAGGAGTGTATTCTCTCAGTGTGGGAGTGAGTGTACAGGGAGTGTATTCTCTCAGTGTGGGAGTGAGTGTACAGGGAGTGTATTCTCTCAGTGTCGGAGTGAGTGTACAGGGAGTGTATTCTCTCAGTGTGGGAGTGAGTGTACAGGGAGTGTATTCTCTCAGTGTGGGAGTGAGTGTACAGGGAGTGTATTCTCTCAGTGTGAGAGTGAGTGTACAGGAGTGTATTCTCTCAGTGTGGGAGTGAGTGTACAGGGAGTGTATTCTCTCAGTGTCGGAGTGAGTGTACAGGGAGTGTATTCTCTCAGTGTCGGAGTGAGTGTACAGGGAGTGTATTCTCTCAGTGTGGGAGTGAATGTACAGGGAGTGTATTCTCTCAGTGTCGGAGTGAGTGTACACGGAGTGTATTCTCTCAGTGTCGGAGTGAGTGTACAGGGAGTGTATTCTCTCAGTGTCGGAGTGCGTGTACAGTGAGTGTATTCTCTCAGTGTGGGAGTGAGTGTACAGGGAGTGTATTCTCTCAGTGTGGGAGTGAGTGTACAGGGAGTGTATTCTCTCAGTGTCGGAGTGAGTGTACAGGGAGTGTATTCTCTCAGTGTCGGAGTGAGTGTACAGGGAGTGTATTCTCTCAGTGTGGGAGTGAGTGCACAGGAGTGTATTCTCTCAGTGTCGGAGTGAGTGTACAGGGAGTGTATTCTCTCAGTGTCGGAGTGAGTGTACAGGGAGTGTATTCTCTCAGTGTCGGAGTGAGTGTACAGGGAGTGTATTATCTCAGTGACGGAGTGAGTGTACAGGGAGTGTATTCTCTGGGTGTCGGAGTGAGTGTACAGGGAGTGTATTCTCTCAGTGTGGGAGTGAGTGTACAGGGAGTGTATTCTCTCAGTGTCGGAGTGAGTGTACAGGGAGTGTATTCTCTCAGTGTGGGAGTGAGTGTACAGGGAGTGTATTCTCTCAGTGTCGGAGTGAGTGTACAGGGAGTGTATTCACTCAGTGTGGGAGTGCGTGTACAGGGAGTGTATTCTCTCAGTGTCGGAGTGAGTGTACAGGGAGTGTATTCTCTCAGTGTCGGAGTGAGTGTACAGGGAGTGTATTCTCTCAGAGTCGGAGTGAGTGTACAGGGAGTGTATTCTCTCAGTGTCGGAGTGAGTGTACAGGGAGTGCATTCTCTCAGTGACGGATTGAGTGTACAGGGAGTTTATTCTCTCAGTGTCGGAGTGAGTGTACAGGGAGTGTATTCTCTGGGTGTCGGAGTGAGTGTACAGGGAGTGTATTCTCTCAGTGTCGGAGTGAGTGTACAGGGAGTGTATTCTCTCAGTGTGAGAGTGAGTGTACAGGGAGTGTATTCTCTCATTGTGGGAGTGAGTGTACAGGGAGTGTATTCTCTCAGTGTGAGAGTGAGTGTACAGGGAGTGTATTCTCTCATTGTGGGAGTGAGTGTACAGGGAGTGTATTCTCTCAGTGTCGGAGTGAGTGCACAGGGAGTGTATTCTCTCAGAGTGGGAGTGAGTGTACAGGGAGTGTATTCTCTCAGTGTGGGAGTGAGTGTACAGGGAGTGTATTCTCTCAGTGTGGGAGTGAGTGTACAGGGAGTGTATTCTCTCAGTGTCGGAGTGAGTGTACAGGGAGTGTATTCTCTCAGTGTGGGGGTGAGTGTACAGTGTGTTTATTCTCTCAGTGTCGGAGTGAGTGCACAGGGAGTGTATTCTCTCAGTGTCGGAGTGAGTGTACAGGGAGTGTATTCTCTCCGTGTGGGAGTGAGTGTACAGGGAGTGTATTCTCTCAGTGACGGAGTGAGTGTACAGGGAGTGTATTCTCTCAGTGTCGGAGTGAGTGTACAGGGAGTGTATTCTCTCAGTGTGGGAGTGAGTGTACAGGGAGTGTATTCTCTCAGTGTCGGAGTGAGTGTACAGGGAGTTTATTCTCTCAGTGTGGGAGTGAGTGTACAGGGAGTGTATTCTCTCAGTGTGGGAGTGAGTGTACAGGGAGTGTATTCTCTGGGTGACGGAGTGAGTGTACAGGGAGTGTATTCTCTCATTGTGGGAGTGACTGTACAGGGAGTGTATTCTCTCAGTGGGGGAGTGAGTGTACAGGGAGTGTATTCTCTCAGTGTGGGAGTGAGTGTACAGGGAGTGTATTCTCTCAGTGTGGGAGTGAGTGTACAGGGAGTGTATTCTCTCAGTGTCGCAGTGAGTGTACAGGGAGTGTATTCTCACAGTGACGGATTGAGTGTACAGGGAGTGTATTCTCTCAGTGTGGGAGTGAGTGTACAGGGAGTGAATTCTCTCAGTGTCGGAGTGAGTGTACAGGGAGTGTATTCTCTCAGTGTGGGAGTGAGTGTACAGGGAGTGTATTCTCTCAGTGTGGGAGTGAGTGTACAGGGAGTGTATTCTCTCAGTGTGGGAGTGAGTGTACAGGGAGTGTATTCTCTCAGTGTCGGAGTGAGTATACAGGGAGTGTATTCTCTCAGTGTGGGAGTGAGTGTACAGGGAGTGTATTCTCTCAGTGTCGGAGAGAGTGTACAGGGAGTGTATTCTCTCAGTGTGGGAGTGAGTGTACAGGGAGTGTATTCTCTCAGTGTGGGAGTGAGTGTACACAGAGTGTATTCTCTCAGTGTCGGAGTGAGTGTACAGGGAGTGTATTCTCTCAGTGTCGGAGTGAGTGTACAGGGAGTGTATTCTCTCAGTGTCGGAGTGAGTGTACAGGGAGTGTATTATCTCAGTGACGGAGTGAGTGTACAGGGAGTGTATTCTCTGGGTGTCGGAGTGAGTGTACAGGGAGTGTATTCTCTCAGTGTGGGAGTGAGTGTACAGGGAGTGTATTCTCTCAGTGTCGGAGTGAGTGTACAGGGAGTGTATTCTCTCAGTGTGGGAGTGAGTGTACAGGGAGTGTATTCTCTCAGTGTCGGAGTGAGTGTACAGGGAGTGTATTCACTCAGTGTGGGAGTGCGTGTACAGGGAGTGTATTCTCTCAGTGTCGGAGTGAGTGTACAGGGAGTGTATTCTCTCAGTGTCGGAGTGAGTGTACAGGGAGTGTATTCTCTCAGAGTCGGAGTGAGTGTACAGGGAGTGTATTCTCTCAGTGTCGGAGTGAGTGTACAGGGAGTGCATTCTCTCAGTGACGGATTGAGTGTACAGGGAGTGTATTCTCTCAGTGTCGGAGTGAGTGTACAGGGAGTGTATTCTCTGGGTGTCGGAGTGAGTGTACAGGGAGTGTATTCTCTCAGTGTCGGAGTGAGTGTACAGGGAGTGTATTCTCTCAGTGTGAGAGTGAGTGTACAGGGAGTGTATTCTCTCATTGTGGGAGTGAGTGTACAGGGAGTGTATTCTCTCAGTGTGAGAGTGAGTGTACAGGGAGTGTATTCTCTCATTGTGGGAGTGAGTGTACAGGGAGTGTATTCTCTCAGTGTCGGAGTGAGTGCACAGGGAGTGTATTCTCTCAGAGTGGGAGTGAGTGTACAGGGAGTGTATTCTCTCAGTGTGGGAGTGAGTGTACAGGGAGTGTATTCTCTCAGTGTGGGAGTGAGTGTACAGGGAGTGTATTCTCTCAGTGTCGGAGTGAGTGTACAGGGAGTGTATTCTCTCAGTGTGGGGGTGAGTGTACAGTGTGTTTATTCTCTCAGTGTCGGAGTGAGTGCACAGGGAGTGTATTATCTCAGTGTCGGAGTGAGTGTACAGGGAGTGTATTCTCTCCGTGTGGGAGTGAGTGTACAGGGAGTGTATTCTCTCAGTGACGGAGTGAGTGTACAGGGAGTGTATTCTCTCAGTGTCGGAGTGAGTGTACAGGGAGTGTATTCTCTCAGTGTGGGAGTGAGTGTACAGGGAGTGTATTCTCTCAGTGTCGGAGTGAGTGTACAGGGAGTTTATTCTCTCAGTGTGGGAGTGAGTGTACAGGGAGTGTATTCTCTCAGTGTGGGAGTGAGTGTACAGGGAGTGTATTCTCTGGGTGACGGAGTGAGTGTACAGGGAGTGTATTCTCTCATTGTGGGAGTGACTATACAGGGAGTGTATTCTCTCAGTGGGGGAGTGAGTGTACAGGGAGTGTATTCTCTCAGTGTGGGAGTGAGTGTACAGGGAGTGTATTCTCTCAGTGTGGGAGTGAGTGTACAGGGAGTGTATTCTCTCAGTGTCGCAGTGAGTGTACAGGGAGTGTATTCTCACAGTGACGGATTGAGTGTACAGGGAGTGTATTCTCTCAGTGTGGGAGTGAGTGTACAGGGAGTGAATTCTCTCAGTGTCGGAGTGAGTGTACAGGGAGTGTATTCTCTCAGTGTGGGAGTGAGTGTACAGGGAGTGTATTCTCTCAGTGTGGGAGTGAGTGTACAGGGAGTGTATTCTCTCAGTGTGGGAGTGAGTGTACAGGGAGTGTATTCTCTCAGTGTCGGAGTGAGTATACAGGGAGTGTATTCTCTCAGTGTGGGAGTGAGTGTACAGGGAGTGTATTCTCTCAGTGTCGGAGAGAGTGTACAGGGAGTGTATTCTCTCAGTGTGGGAGTGAGTGTACAGGGAGTGTATTCTCTCAGTGTGGGAGTGAGTGTACACAGAGTGTATTCTCTCAGTGACGGAGTGAGTGTACAGGGAGTGTATTCTCTCAGTGTCGGAGTGAGTGTACAGGGAGTGTATTCTCTCAGTGTAGGAGTGAGTGTACAGGGAGTGTATTCTCTGGATGACGGAGTGAGTGTACAGGGAGTTTATTCTCTCAGTGTGGGAGTGAGTGTACAGGGAGCGTATTCACTCAGTGTCGGAGTGAGTGTACAGGGAGTGAATTCTCTCAGTGTTGGAGTGAGTGTACAGGGAGTGTATTCTCTCAGTGTCGGAGTGAGTGTACAGGGAGTGAATTCTCTCAGTGTCGGAGTGAGTGTACAGGGAGTGTATTCTATCAGTGTGGGAGTGAGTGTACAGGGAGTGTATTCTCTCAGTGTCGGAGTGAGTGTACAGGGAGTGTATTCTCTCAGTGTGGGAGTGAGTGCACAGGAGTGTATTCTCTCAGTGTCGGAGTGAGTGTACAGGGAGTGTATTCTCTCAGTGTCGGAGTGAGTGTACAGGGAGTGTATTCTCTCAGTGTGGGAGTGAGTGTACAGGGAGTGTATTATCTCAGTGACGGAGTGAGTGTACAGGGAGTGTATTCTCTCAGTGTGGGATTGAGTGTACAGGGAGTGTATTCTCTCAGTGTCGGAGTGAGTGTACAGGGAGTGTATTCTCTCAGTGTGGGAATGAGTGTACAGGGAGTGTATTCTCTCAGTGTCGGAGTGAGTGTACAGGGAGTGTATTCTCTCAGTGTGGGAGTGAGTGTACAGGAGTGTATTCTCTCAGTGTGGGAGTGAGTGTACAGCGAGTGTATTCTCTCAGTGTGGGAGTGAGTGTACAGGGAGTGTATTCTCTCAGTGTCGGAGTGAGTGTACAGGGAGTGTATTCTCTCAGTGTCGGAGTGAGTGTACAGGGAGTGTATTCTCTCAGTGTGGGAGTGAGTGTACAGGGAGTGTATTCTCTCAGTGTCGGAGTGAGTGTACAGGGAGTGTATTCTCTCAGTGTCGGAGTGAGTGTACAGGGAGTGTATTCTCTCAGTGTCGGAGTGAGTGTACAGTGAGTGTATTCTCTCAGTGTGGGAGTGAGTGTACAGGGAGTGTATTCTCTCAGTGTGGGAGTGAGTGTACAGGGAGTGTATTCTCTCAGTGTCGGAGTGAGTGTACAGGGAGTGTATTCTCTCAGTGTCGGAGTGAGTGTACAGGGAGTGTATTCTCTCAGTGTGGGAGTGAGTGCACAGGAGTGTATTCTCTCAGTGTCGGAGTGAGTGTACAGGGAGTGTATTCTCTCAGTGCCGGAGTGAGTGTACAGGGAGTGTATTCTCTCAGTGTCGGAGTGAGTGTACAGGGAGTGTATTATCTCAGTGACGGAGTGAGTGTACAGGGAGTGTATTCTCTGGGTGTCGGAGTGAGTGTACAGGGAGTGTATTCTCTCAGTGTGGGAGTGAGTGTACAGGGAGTGTATTCTCTCAGTGTCGGAGCGAGTGTACAGGGAGTGTATTCTCTCAGTGTGGGAGTGAGTGTACAGGAAGTGTATTCTCTCAGTGTCGGAGTGAGTGTACAGGGAGTGTATTCACTCAGTGTGGGAGTGCGTGTACAGGGAGTGTATTCTCTCAGTGTCGGAGTGAGTGTACAGGGAGTGTATTCTCTCAGTGTCGGAGTGAGTGTACAGGGAGTGTATTCTCTCAGTGTGGGAGTGAGTGTACAGGGAGTGTATTCTCTCAGTGTGGGAGTGAGTGTACAGGGAGTGTATTCTCTCAGTGTCGGAGTGAGTGTACAGGGAGTGTATTCTCTCAGTGTGGGGGTGAGTGTACAGTGTGTTTATTCTCTCAGTGTCGGAGTGAGTGCACAGGGAGTGTATTCTCTCAGTGTCGGAGTGAGTGTACAGGGAGTGTATTCTCTCCGTGTGGGAGTGAGTGTACAGGGAGTGTATTCTCTCAGTGACGGAGTGAGTGTACAGGGAGTGTATTCTCTCAGTGTCGGAGTGAGTGTACAGGGAGTGTATTCTCTCAGTGTGGGAGTGAGTGTACAGGGAGTGTATTCTCTCAGTGTCGGAGTGAGTGTACAGGGAGTTTATTCTCTCAGTGTGGGAGTGAGTGTACAGGGAGTGTATTCTCTCAGTGTGGGAGTGAGTGTACAGGGAGTGTATTCTCTGGGTGACGGAGTGAGTGTACAGGGAGTGTATTCTCTCATTGTGGGAGTGACTGTACAGGGAGTGTATTCTCTCAGTGGGGGAGTGAGTGTACAGGGAGTGTATTCTCTCAGTGTGGGAGTGAGTGTACAGGGAGTGTATTCTCTCAGTGTGGGAGTGAGTGTACAGGGAGTGTATTCTCTCAGTGTCGCAGTGAGTGTACAGGGAGTGTATTCTCACAGTGACGGATTGAGTGTACAGGGAGTGTATTCTCTCAGTGTGGGAGTGAGTGTACAGGGAGTGAATTCTCTCAGTGTCGGAGTGAGTGTACAGGGAGTGTATTCTCTCAGTGTGGGAGTGAGTGTACAGGGAGTGTATTCTCTCAGTGTGGGAGTGAGTGTACAGGGAGTGTATTCTCTCAGTGTGGGAGTGAGTGTACAGGGAGTGTATTCTCTCAGTGTCGGAGTGAGTATACAGGGAGTGTATTCTCTCAGTGTGGGAGTGAGTGTACAGGGAGTGTATTCTCTCAGTGTCGGAGAGAGTGTACAGGGAGTGTATTCTCTCAGTGTGGGAGTGAGTGTACAGGGAGTGTATTCTCTCAGTGTGGGAGTGAGTGTACACAGAGTGTATTCTCTCAGTGTCGGAGTGAGTGTACAGGGAGTGTATTCTCTCAGTGTCGGAGTGAGTGTACAGGGAGTGTATTCTCTCAGTGTCGGAGTGAGTGTACAGGGAGTGTATTATCTCAGTGACGGAGTGAGTGTACAGGGAGTGTATTCTCTGGGTGTCGGAGTGAGTGTACAGGGAGTGTATTCTCTCAGTGTGGGAGTGAGTGTACAGGGAGTGTATTCTCTCAGTGTCGGAGTGAGTGTACAGGGAGTGTATTCTCTCAGTGTGGGAGTGAGTGTACAGGGAGTGTATTCTCTCAGTGTCGGAGTGAGTGTACAGGGAGTGTATTCACTCAGTGTGGGAGTGCGTGTACAGGGAGTGTATTCTCTCAGTGTCGGAGTGAGTGTACAGGGAGTGTATTCTCTCAGTGTCGGAGTGAGTGTACAGGGAGTGTATTCTCTCAGAGTCGGAGTGAGTGTACAGGGAGTGTATTCTCTCAGTGTCGGAGTGAGTGTACAGGGAGTGCATTCTCTCAGTGACGGATTGAGTGTACAGGGAGTGTATTCTCTCAGTGTCGGAGTGAGTGTACAGGGAGTGTATTCTCTGGGTGTCGGAGTGAGTGTACAGGGAGTGTATTCTCTCAGTGTCGGAGTGAGTGTACAGGGAGTGTATTCTCTCAGTGTGAGAGTGAGTGTACAGGGAGTGTATTCTCTCATTGTGGGAGTGAGTGTACAGGGAGTGTATTCTCTCAGTGTGAGAGTGAGTGTACAGGGAGTGTATTCTCTCATTGTGGGAGTGAGTGTACAGGGAGTGTATTCTCTCAGTGTCGGAGTGAGTGCACAGGGAGTGTATTCTCTCAGAGTGGGAGTGAGTGTACAGGGAGTGTATTCTCTCAGTGTGGGAGTGAGTGTACAGGGAGTGTATTCTCTCAGTGTGGGAGTGAGTGTACAGGGAGTGTATTCTCTCAGTGTCGGAGTGAGTGTACAGGGAGTGTATTCTCTCAGTGTGGGGGTGAGTGTACAGTGTGTTTATTCTCTCAGTGTCGGAGTGAGTGCACAGGGAGTGTATTATCTCAGTGTCGGAGTGAGTGTACAGGGAGTGTATTCTCTCCGTGTGGGAGTGAGTGTACAGGGAGTGTATTCTCTCAGTGACGGAGTGAGTGTACAGGGAGTGTATTCTCTCAGTGTCGGAGTGAGTGTACAGGGAGTGTATTCTCTCAGTGTGGGAGTGAGTGTACAGGGAGTGTATTCTCTCAGTGTCGGAGTGAGTGTACAGGGAGTTTATTCTCTCAGTGTGGGAGTGAGTGTACAGGGAGTGTATTCTCTCAGTGTGGGAGTGAGTGTACAGGGAGTGTATTCTCTGGGTGACGGAGTGAGTGTACAGGGAGTGTATTCTCTCATTGTGGGAGTGACTATACAGGGAGTGTATTCTCTCAGTGGGGGAGTGAGTGTACAGGGAGTGTATTCTCTCAGTGTGGGAGTGAGTGTACAGGGAGTGTATTCTCTCAGTGTGGGAGTGAGTGTACAGGGAGTGTATTCTCTCAGTGTCGCAGTGAGTGTACAGGGAGTGTATTCTCACAGTGACGGATTGAGTGTACAGGGAGTGTATTCTCTCAGTGTGGGAGTGAGTGTACAGGGAGTGAATTCTCTCAGTGTCGGAGTGAGTGTACAGGGAGTGTATTCTCTCAGTGTGGGAGTGAGTGTACAGGGAGTGTATTCTCTCAGTGTGGGAGTGAGTGTACAGGGAGTGTATTCTCTCAGTGTGGGAGTGAGTGTACAGGGAGTGTATTCTCTCAGTGTCGGAGTGAGTATACAGGGAGTGTATTCTCTCAGTGTGGGAGTGAGTGTACAGGGAGTGTATTCTCTCAGTGTCGGAGAGAGTGTACAGGGAGTGTATTCTCTCAGTGTGGGAGTGAGTGTACAGGGAGTGTATTCTCTCAGTGTGGGAGTGAGTGTACACAGAGTGTATTCTCTCAGTGACGGAGTGAGTGTACAGGGAGTGTATTCTCTCAGTGTCGGAGTGAGTGTACAGGGAGTGTATTCTCTCAGTGTAGGAGTGAGTGTACAGGGAGTGTATTCTCTGGATGACGGAGTGAGTGTACAGGGAGTTTATTCTCTCAGTGTGGGAGTGAGTGTACAGGGAGCGTATTCACTCAGTGTCGGAGTGAGTGTACAGGGAGTGAATTCTCTCAGTGTTGGAGTGAGTGTACAGGGAGTGTATTCTCTCAGTGTCGGAGTGAGTGTACAGGGAGTGAATTCTCTCAGTGTCGGAGTGAGTGTACAGGGAGTGTATTCTATCAGTGTGGGAGTGAGTGTACAGGGAGTGTATTCTCTCAGTGTCGGAGTGAGTGTACAGGGAGTGTATTCTCTCAGTGTGGGAGTGAGTGCACAGGAGTGTATTCTCTCAGTGTCGGAGTGAGTGTACAGGGAGTGTATTCTCTCAGTGTCGGAGTGAGTGTACAGGGAGTGTATTTTCTCAGTGTGGGAGTGAGTGTACAGGGAGTGTATTATCTCAGTGACGGAGTGAGTGTACAGGGAGTGTATTCTCTCAGTGTGGGATTGAGTGTACAGGGAGTGTATTCTCTCAGTGTCGGAGTGAGTGCACAGGGAGTGTATTCTCTCAGTGTGGGAATGAGTGTACAGGGAGTGTATTCTCTCAGTGTCGGAGTGAGTGTACAGGGAGTGTATTCTCTCAGTGTGGGAGTGAGTGTACAGGAGTGTATTCTCTCAGTGTGGGAGTGAGTGTACAGCGAGTGTATTCTCTCAGTGTGGGAGTGAGTGTACAGGGAGTGTATTCTCTCAGTGTCGGAGTGAGTGTACAGGGAGTGTATTCTCTCAGTGTCGGAGTGAGTGTACAGGGAGTGTATTCTCTCAGTGTGGGACTGAGTGTACAGGGAGTGTATTCTCTCAGTGTCGGAGTGAGTGTACAGGGAGTGTATTCTCTCAGTGTCGGAGTGAGTGTACAGGGAGTGTATTCTCTCAGTGTCGGAGTGAGTGTACAGTGAGTGTATTCTCTCAGTGTGGGAGTGAGTGTACAGGGAGTGTATTCTCTCAGTGTGGGAGTGAGTGTACAGGGAGTGTATTCTCTCAGTGTCGGAGTGAGTGTACAGGGAGTGTATTCTCTCAGTGTCGGAGTGAGTGTACAGGGAGTGTATTCTCTCAGTGTGGGAGTGAGTGCACAGGAGTGTATTCTCTCAGTGTCGGAGTGAGTGTACAGGGAGTGTATTCTCTCAGTGTCGGAGTGAGTGTACAGGGAGTGTATTCTCTCAGTGTCGGAGTGAGTGTACAGGGAGTGTATTATCTCAGTGACGGAGTGAGTGTACAGGGAGTGTATTCTCTGGGTGTCGGAGTGAGTGTACAGGGAGTGTATTCTCTCAGTGTGGGAGTGAGTGTACAGGGAGTGTATTCTCTCAGTGTCGGAGCGAGTGTACAGGGAGTGTATTCTCTCAGTGTGGGAGTGAGTGTACAGGAAGTGTATTCTCTCAGTGTCGGAGTGAGTGTACAGGGAGTGTATTCACTCAGTGTGGGAGTGCGTGTACAGGGAGTGTATTCTCTCAGTGTCGGAGTGAGTGTACAGGGAGTGTATTCTCTCAGTGTCGGAGTGAGTGTACAGGGAGTGTATTCTCTCAGTGTCGGAGTGAGTGTACAGGGAGTGTATTCTCTCAGTGTGGGAGTGAGTGTACAGGGAGTGCATTCTCTCAGTGACGGATTGAGTGTACAGGGAGTGTATTCTCTCAGTGTCGGAGTGAGTGTACAGGGAGTGTATTCTCTCAGTGTGGGAGTGAGTGTACAGGGAGTGTATTCTCTGGGTGTCGGAGTGAGTGTACAGGGAGTGTATTCTCTCAGTGTCGGAGTGAGTGTACAGGGAGTGTATTCTCTCAGTGTGAGAGTGAGTGTACAGGGAGTGTATTCTCTCATTGTGGGAGTGAGTGTACAGGGAGTGTATTCTCTCAGTGTCGGAGTGAGTGCACAGGGAGTGTATTCTCTCAGTGTGGGAGTGAGTGTACAGGGAGTGTATTCTCTCAGTGTGGGAGTGAGTGTACAGGGAGTGTATTCTCTCAGTGTGGGAGTGAGTGTACAGGGAGTGTATTCTCTCAGTGTCGGAGTGAGTGTACAGGGAGTGTATTCTCTCAGTGTGGGGGTGAGTGTACAGTGAGTGTATTCTCTCAGTGTCGGAGTGAGTGTACAGGGAGTGTATTCTCTCAGTGTCGGAGTGAGTGTACAGGGAGTGTATTCTCTCCGTGTGGGAGTGAGTGTACAGGGAGTGTATTCTCTCGGTGACGGAGTGAGTGTACAGGGAGTGTATTCTCTCAGTGTGGGAGTGAGTGTACAGGGAGTCTATTCACTGGGTGACGGAGTGAGTGTACAGGGAGTGTATTCTCTCAGTGTGGGAGTGAGTGTACAGGGAGTCTATTCTCTGGGTGACGGAGTGAGTGTACAGGGAGTGTATTCTCTCATTGTGGGAGTGACTGTACAGGGAGTGTATTCTCTCAGTGTGGGAGTGAGTGTACAGGGAGTGTATTCTCTCAGTGTCGCAGTGAGTGTACAGGGAGTGTATTCTCACAGTGACGGATTGAGTGTACAGGGAGTGTATTCTCTCAGTGTGGGAGTGAGTGTACAGGGAGTGTATTCTCTCAGTGTCGGAGTGAGTGTACAGGGAGTGTATTCTCTCAGTGTGGGAGTGAGTGTACAGGGAGTGTATTCTCTCAGTGTGGGAGTGAGTGTACAGGGAGTGTATTCTCTCAGTGTGGGAGTGAGTGTACAGGGAGTGTATTCTCTCAGTGTCAGAGTGAGTATACAGGGAGTGTATTCTCTCAGTGTGGGAGTGAGTGTACAGGGAGTGTATTCTCTCAGTGTCGGAGTGAGTGTACAGGGAGTGTATTCTATCAGTGTGGGAGTGAGTGTACAGGGAGTGTATTCTCTCAGTGTGGGAGTGAGTGTACACAGAGTGTATTCTCTCAGTGACGGAGTGAGTGTACAGGGAGTGTATTCTCTCAGTGTCGGAGTGAGTGTACAGGGAGTGTATTCTCTCAGTGTAGGAGTGAGTGTACAGGGAGTGTATTCTCTGGATGACGGAGTGAGTGTACAGGGAGTTTATTCTCTCAGTGTGGGAGTGAGTGTACAGGGAGCGTATTCTCTCAGTGTCGGAGTGAGTGTACAGGGAGTGTATTCTCTCAGTGTCGGAGTGAGTGTACAGGGAGTGTATTCTCTCAGTGTCGGAGTGAGTGTACAGGGAGTGTATTCTCTCAGTGTAGGAGTGAGTGTACAGGGAGTGTATTCTCTCAGTGTCGGAGTGAGTGTACAGGGAGTGTATTCTCTCAGTGTCGGAGTGAGTGTACAGGGAGTGTATTCTCTCAGTGTCGGAGTGAGTTTACAGGGAGTGTATTCTCTCAGTGTGGGAGTGAGTGTACAGGGAGTGTATTCTCTCAGTGTGGGAGTGAGTGTACAGGGAGTGTATTCTCTCAGTGTCGGAGTGAGTGTACAGGGAGTGTATTCTCTCAGTGTCGGAGTGAGTGTACAGGGAGTGTATTCTCTCAGTGTAGGAGTGAGTGTACAGGGAGTGTATTCTCTCAGTGTAGGAGTGAGTGTACAGGGAGTGTATTCTCTGGATGACGGAGTGAGTGTACAGGGAGTGTATTCTCTCAGTGTGGGAGTGAGTGTACAGGGAGTGTATTCTCTCAGTGTCGGAGTGAGTGTACAGGGAGTGTATTCTCTCAGTGTCGGAGTGAGTGTACAGGGAGTGTATTCTCTGGGTGATGGAGTGAGTGTACAGGGAGTGTATTCTATCAGTGTCGGAGTGAGTGTACAGGGAGTGTATTCTCTCAGTGTGGGAGTGAGTGTACAGGGAGTGTATTCTCTCAGTGTGGGAGTGAGTGTACAGGGAGTGTATTCTCTCTCTGACGGAGTGAGTGTACAGGGAGTGTCTTCTCTCAGTGTCGGAGTGAGTGTACAGGGAGTGTATTCTCTCAGTGTCGGAGTGAGTGTACAGGGAGTGTATTCTCTCAGTGTCGGAGTGAGTGTACAGGGAGTGTATTCTCTCAGTGTGGGAGTGAGTGTACAGGGAGTGTATTCTCTCAGTGACGGACTGAGTGTACAGGGAGTGTATTCTCTCAGTGTGGGAGTGAGTGTACAGGGAGTGTATTCTCTCAGTGTGGGAGTGATTGTAGAGGGAGTGTATTCTCTCAGTGTCGGAGTGAGTGTACAGGGAGTGTATTCTCTGGGTGACGGAGTGAGTGTACAGGGAGTGTATTCTCTCAGTGTGGGATTGAGTGTACAGGGAGTGCATTCTCTCAGTGTCGGAGTGAGTGTACAGGGAGTGTATTCTCTCAGTGTGGGAGTGAGTGTACAGGGAGTGTATTCTCTCAATGTCGGAGTGAGTGTACAGGGAGTGTATTCACTCAGTGTGGGAGTGCGTGTACAGGGAGTGTATTCTCTCAGTGTCGGAGTGAGTGTACAGGGAGTGTATTCTCTCAGTGTCGGAGTGAGTGTACAGGGAGTGTATTCTCTCGTTGTCGGAGTGAGTGTACAGGGAGTGTATTCTCTCAGTGTCGGAGTGAGTGTACAGGGAGTGCATTCTCTCAGTGACGGATTGAGTGTACAGGGAGTGTATTCTCTCAGTGTCGGAGTGAGTGTACAGGGAGTGTATTCTCTCAGTGTCGGAGTGAGTGTACAGGGAGTGTATTCTCTGGGTGTCGGAGTGAGTGTACAGGGAGTGTATTCTCTCAGTGTCGGAGTGAGTGTACAGGGAGTGTATTCTCTCAGTGTGAGAGTGAGTGTACAGGGAGTGTATTCTCTCATTGTGGGAGTGAGTGTACAGGGAGTGTATTCTCTCAGTGTGAGAGTGAGTGTACAGGGAGTGTATTCTCTCATTGTGGGAGTGAGTGTACAGGGAGTGTATTCTCTCAGTGTCAGAGTGAGTGTACAGGGAGTGTATTCTCTCAGTGTCGGAGTGAGTGTACAGGGAGTGTATTCTCTCAGTGTCGGAGTGAGTGTACAGGGAGTGTATTCTCTCATTGTGGGAGTGAGTGTACAGGGAGTGTATTCTCTGGGTGACGGAGTGAGTGTACAGGGAGTGTATTCTCTCAGTGGCGGAGTGAGTGTACAGGGAGTGTATTCTTTCAGTGTCGGAGTGAGTGTACAGGGAGTGTATTCTCACAGTGACGGATTGAGTGTACAGGGAGTGTATTCTCTCAGTGTGGGAGTGAGTGTACAGGGAGTGTATTCTCTCAGTGTCGGAGTGAGTGTACAGGGAGTGTATTCTCTCAGTGTGGGAGTGAGTGTACAGGGAGTGTATTCTCTCAGTGTCGGAGTGAGTGTACAGGGAGTGTAATCTCTCAGTGTGGGAGTGAGTGTACAGGGAGTGTATTCTCTCAGTGTGGGAGTGAGTGTACAGGGAGTGTATTCTCTCAGTGTCGGAGTGAGTGTACAGGGAGTGTATTCTCTCAGTGTCGGAGTGAGTGTACAGGGAGTGTATTCTCTCAGTGTCGGAGTGAGTGTACAGGGAGTGAATTCTCTCAGTGTAGGAGTGAGTGTACAGGGAGTGTATTCTCTCAGTGTCGGAGTGAGTGTACAGGGAGTGTATTCTCTCAGTGTCGGAGTGAGTGTACAGGGATGTATTCTCTCAGTGTCGGAGTGAGTGTACAGGGAGTGTATTCTCTCAGTGTGGGAGTGAGTGTACAGGGAGTGTATTCTCTCAGTGTGGGAGTGAGTGCACAGGGAGTGTATTCTCTCAGTGTGGGAGTGAGTGTACAGTGAGTGTATTCTCTCAGTGTAGGAGTGAGTGTACAGGGAGTGTATTCTCTCAGTGTAGGAGTGAGTGTACAGGGAGTGTATTCTCTGGATGACGGAGTGAGTGTACAGGGAGTGTATTCTCTCAGTGTGGGAGTGAGTGTACAGGGAGTGTATTCTATCAGTGACGGTGTGAGTGTACAGGGAGTGTATTCTCTCAATGTCGGAGTGAGTGTACAGGGAGTGTATATTCTCAGTGTGGGAGTGAGTGTACAGGGAGTGTATTCTCTCAGTGTGGGAGTGAGTGTACAGGGAGTGTATTCTCTCAGTGTGGGAGTGAGTGTACAGGGAGTGTATATTCTCACTGTGGGAGTGAGTGTACAGGGAGTGTATTCTCTCAGTGTGGGAGTGAGTGTACAGGGAGTGTATTCTCTCAGTGTGGGAGTGAGTGTACAGGGAGTGTATTCTCTCAGTGTGGGAGTGAGTGTACAGGGAGTGTATTCTCTCAGTGTCGGAGTGAGTGTACAGGGAGTGTATTCTCTCAGTGTCGGAGTGAGTGTACAGGGAGTGTATTCTCTCAGTGTCGGAGTGAGTGTACAGGGAGTGTATTCTCTCAGTGTCGGAGTGAGTGTACAGGGAGTGTATTCTCTCAGTGTGGGAGTGAGTCTACAGGGAGTGTATTCTCTCAGTGTCGGAGTGAGTGTACAGGGAGTGTATTCTCTCAGTGTCGGAGTGAGTGTACAGGGAGTGTATTCTCTCAGTGTCGGAGTGAGTGTACAGGGAGTGTATTCTCTCAGAGTCGGAGTGACTGTACAGGGAGTGTATTCTCTCAGTGTGGGAGTGAGTCTACAGGGAGTGTATTCTCTCAGTGTCGGAGTGAGTGTACAGTGAATGTATTCTCTCAGTGTCGGAGTGAGTGTAAAGGGAGTGTATTCTCTCAGTGTGGGAGTGAGTGTACAGGGAGTGTATTCTCTCAGTGTGGGAGTGAGTGTACAGGGAGTGTATTCTCTCAGTGTGGGAGTGAGTGTACAGGGAGTGTATTCTCTCAGTGTGGGAGTGAGTGTACAGGGAGTGTATTCTCTATGTGTCGGAGTGAGTGTACAGATGTGTATTCTCTCAGTGTCGGAGTGAGTGTACAGGGAGTGTATTCTCTCAGTGTGGGAGTGAGTGTACAGGGAGTGTATTCTATCAGTGTGGGAGTGAGTGTACAGGGAGTGTATTCTCTCAGTGTGGGAGTGAGTGTACAGGGAGTGTATTCTCTCAGTGTCGGAGTGAGTGTACAGGGAGTGTATTCTCTCAGTGACGGAGTGAGTGTACAGGGAGTGTATTCTCTCAGTGTCGGAGTGAGTGTACAGGGAGTGTATTCTCTCAGTGTGGGAGTGAGTGTACAGGGAGTGTATTCTCTCATTGACGGAGTGAGTGTACAGGGAGTGTATTCTCTCAGTGTGGGAGTGAGTGTACAGGGAGTGTATTCTCTCAGTGTGGGAGTGAGTGTACAGGGAGTGTATTCTCTCAGTGTGGGAGTGAGTGTACAGGGAGTGTATTCTCACAGTGTCGGAGTGAGTGTACAGGGAGTGTATTCTCTCAGTGTCGGAGTGAGTGTACAGGGAGCGTATATTCTCAGTGTGGGAGTGAGTGTACAGGGAGTGTATTCTCTCAGTGTGGGAGTGAGTGTACAGGGAGTGTATTCTCTCAGTGTCGGAGTGAGTGTACAGGGAGTGTATTCTCTCAGTGTCGGAGTGAGTGTACAGGGAGTGTATTCTCTGGGTGATGGAGTGAGTGTACAGGGAGTGTATTCTATCAGTGTCAGAGTGAGTGTGCAGGGAGTTTAATCTCTCAGTGTCGGAGTGAGTGTACAGGGAGTGTATTCTCTCAGTGTGGGAGTGAGTGTACAGGGAGTGTATTCTCTCTGTGACGGAGTGAGTGTACAGGGAGTGTATTCTCTCAGTGTCGGAGTGAGTGTACAGGGAGTGTATTCTCTCTGTGACGGAGTGAGTGTACAGGGAGTGTATTCACTCAGTGTCGGAGTGAGTGTACAGGGAGTGTATTCTCACAGTGTCGGAGTGAGTGTACAGGGAGTGTATTCTCTCAGTGTCGGAGTGAGTGTACAGGGAGTGTATTCTCTCAGTGTGGGAGTGAGTGTACAGGGAGTGTATACTCTAAGTGACGGAGTGCGTGTACAGGGAGTGTATTCTCTCAGTGTGGGAGTGAGTGTACAGGGAGTGTATTCTCTCAGTGTGGGAGTGATTGTAGAGGGAGTGTATTCTCTCAGTGTCGGAGTGAGTGTACAGGGAGTGTATTCTCTGGGTGACGGAGTGAGTGTACAGGGAGTGTATTCTCTCAGTGTGGGATTGAGTGTACAGGGAGTGTATTCTCTCAGTGTCGGAGTGAGTGTACAGGGAGTGTATTCTCTCAGTGTGGGAGTGAGTGTACAGGGAGTGTATTCTCTCAGTGTCGGAGTGAGTGTACAGGGAGTGTATTCACTCAGTGTGGGAGTGCGTGTACAGGGAGTGTATTCTCTCAGTGTCGGAGTGAGTGTACAGGGAGTGTATTCTCTCAGTGTCGGAGTGAGTGTACAGGGAGTGCATTCTCTCAGTGACGGATTGAGTGTACAGGGAGTGTATTCTCTCAGTGTCGGAGTGAGTGTACAGGGAGTGTATTCTCTCAGTGTCGGAGTGAGTGTACAGGGAGTGTATTCTCTGGGTGTCGGAGTGAGTGTACAGGGAGTGTATTCTCTCAGTGTCGGAGTGAGTGTACAGGGAGTGTATTCTCTCAGTGTGAGAGTGAGTGTACAGGGAGTGTATTCTCTCATTGTGGGAGTGAGTGTACAGGGAGTGTATTCTCTCAGTGTGAGAGTGAGTGTACAGGGAGTGTATTCTCTCATTGTGGGAGTGAGTGTACAGGGAGTGTATTCTCTCAGTGTCGGAGTGAGTGTACAGGGAGTGTATTCTCTCAGTTTGGGAGTGAGTGTACAGGGAGTGTATTCTCTCAGTGTGGGAGTGAGTGTACAGGGAGTGTATTCTCTCAGTGTGGGAGTGAGTGTACAGGGAGTGTATTCTCTCAGTGTGGGAGTGAGTGTACAGGGAGTGTATTCTCTCAGTGTGAGAGTGAGTGTACAGGGAGTGTATTCTCTCATTGTGGGAGTGAGTGTACAGGGAGTGTATTCTCTCAGTGTCAGAGTGAGTGTACAGGGAGTGTATTCTCTCAGTGTCGGAGTGAGTGTACAGGGATTGTATTCTCTCAGTGTCGGAGTGAGTGTACAGGGAGTGTATTCTCTCATTGTGGGAGTGAGTGTACAGGGAGTGTATTCTCTGGGTGACGGAGTGAGTGTACAGGGAGTGTATTCTCTCAGTGGCGGAGTGAGTGTACAGGGAGTGTATTCTTTCAGTGTCGGAGTGAGTGTACAGGGAGTGTATTCTCACAGTGACGGATTGAGTGTACAGGGAGTGTATTCTCTCAGTGTGGGAGTGAGTGTACAGGGAGTGTATTCTCTCAGTGTCGGAGTGAGTGTACAGGGAGTGTATTCTCTCAGTGTGGGAGTGAGTGTACAGGGAGTGTATTCTCTCAGTGTCGGAGTGAGTGTACAGGGAGTGTATTCTCTCAGTGTGGGAGTGAGTGTACAGGGAGTGTATTCTCTCAGTGTGGGAGTGAGTGTACAGGGAGTGTATTCTCTCAGTGTCGGAGTGAGTGTACAGGGAGTGTATTCTCTCAGTGTCGGAATGAGTGTACAGGGAGTGTATTCTCTCAGTGTCGGAGTGAGTGTACAGGGAGTGAATTCTCTCAGTGTAGGAGTGAGTGTACAGGGAGTGTATTCTCTCAGTGTCGGAGTGAGTGTACAGGGAGTGTATTCTCTCAGTGTCGGAGTGAGTGTACAGGGATGTATTCTCTCAGTGTCGGAGTGAGTGTACAGGGAGTGTTTTCTCTCAGTGTGGGAGTGAGTGTACAGGGACTGTATTCTCTCAGTGTGGGAGTGAGTGCACAGGGAGTGTATTCTCTCAGTGTGGGAGTGAGTGTACAGGGAGTGTATTCTCTCAGTGTAGGAGTGAGTGTACAGGGAGTGTATTCTCTCAGTGTAGGAGTGAGTGTACAGGGAGTGTATTCTCTGGATGACGGAGTGAGTGTACAGGGAGTGTATTCTCTCAGTGTGGGAGTGAGTGTTCAGGGAGTGTATTCTATCAGTGACGGTGTGAGTGTACAGGGAGTGTATTCTCTCAATGTCGGAGTGAGTGTACAGGGAGTGTATATTCTCAGTGTGGGAGTGAGTGTACAGGGAGTGTATTCTCTCAGTGTGGGAGTGAGTGTACAGGGAGTGTATTCTCTCAGTGTGGGAGTGAGTGTACAGGGAGTGTATATTCTCACTGTGGGAGTGAGTGTACAGGGAGTGTATTCTCTCAGTGTGGGAGTGAGTGTACAGGGAGTGTATTCTCTCAGTGTGGGAGTGAGTGTACAGGGAGTGTATTCTCTCAGTGTGGGAGTGAGTGTACAGGGAGTGTATTCTCTCAGTGTCGGAGTGAGTGTACAGGGAGTGTATTCTCTCAGTGTCGGAGTGAGTGTACAGGGAGTGTATTCTCTCAGTGTCGGAGTGAGTGTACAGGGAGTGTATTCTCTCAGTGTCGGAGTGAGTGTACAGGGAGTGTATTCTCTCAGTGTGGGAGTGAGTCTACAGGGAGTGTATTCTCTCAGTGTCGGAGTGAGTGTACAGGGAGTTTATTCTCTCAGTGTCGGAGTGAGTGTACAGGGAGTGTATTCTCTCAGTGTCGGAGTGAGTGTACAGGGAGTGTATTCTCTCAGAGTCGGAGTGAGTGTACAGGGAGTGCATTCTCTCAGTGTGGGAGTGAGTCTACAGGGAGTGTATTCTCTCAGTGTCGGAGTGAGTGTACAGTGAATGTATTCTCTCAGTGTCGGAGTGAGTGTAAAGGGAGTGTATTCTCTCAGTGTGGGAGTGAGTGTACAGGGAGTGTATTCTCTCAGTGTGGGAGTGAGTGTACAGGGAGTGTATTCTCTCAGTGTGGGAGTGAGTGTACAGGGAGTGTATTCTCTCAGTGTGGGAGTGAGTGTACAGGGAGTGTATTCTCTATGTGTCGGAGTGAGTGTACAGATGTGTATTCTCTCAGTGTCGGAGTGAGTGTACAGGGAGTGTATTCTCTCAGTGTGGGAGTGAGTGTACAGGGAGTGTATTCTATCAGTGTCGGAGTGAGTGTACAGGGAGTGTATTCTCTCAGTGTGGGAGTGAGTGTACAGGGAGTGTATTCTCTCAGTGTCGGAGTGAGTGTACAGGGAGTGTATTCTCTCAGTGACGGAGTGAGTGTACAGGGAGTGTATTCTCTCAGTGTCGGAGTGAGTGTACAGGGAGTGTATTCTCTCAGTGTGGGAGTGAGTGTACAGGGAGAGTATTCTCTTAGTGACGGAGTGAGCGTACAGGGAGTGTATTCTCTGGGTGACGGAGTGAGTGTACAGGGACTGTATTCTCTCAGTGTCGGAGTGAGTGTACAGGGAGTGTATTCTCTCAGTGTGGGAGTGAGTGTACAGGGAGTGTATTCTCTCATTGACGGAGTGAGTGTACAGGGAGTGTATTCTCTCAGTGTGGGAGTGAGTGTACAGGGAGTGTATTCTCTCAGTGTGGGAGTGAGTGTACAGGGAGTGTATTCTCTCAGTGTGGGAGTGAGTGTACAGGGAGTGTATTCTCACAGTGTCGGAGTGAGTGTACAGGGAGTGTATTCTCTCAGTGTCGGAGTGAGTGTACAGGGAGCGTATATTCTCAGTGTGGGAGTGAGTGTACAGGGAGTGTATTCTCTCAGTGTGGGAGTGAGTGTACAGGGAGTGTATTCTCTCAGTGTCGGAGTGAGTGTACAGGGAGTGTATTCTCTCAGTGTCGGAGTGAGTGTACAGGGAGTGTATTCTCTGGGTGATGGAGTGAGTGTACAGGGAGTGTATTCTATCAGTGTCAGAGTGAGTGTGCAGGGAGTTTAATCTCTCAGTGTCGGAGTGAGTGTACAGGGAGTGTATTCTCTCAGTGTGGGAGTGAGTGTACAGGGAGTGTATTCTCTCTGTGACGGAGTGAGTGTACAGGGAGTGTATTCTCTCAGTGTCGGAGTGAGTGTACAGGGAGTGTATTCTCTCTGTGACGGAGTGAGTGTACAGGGAGTGTATTCACTCAGTGTCGGAGTGAGTGTACAGGGAGTGTATTCTCTCAGTGTCGGAGTGAGTGTACAGGGAGTGTATTCTCTGGGTGTCGGAGTGAGTGTACAGGGAGTGTATTCTCTCAGTGTCGGAGTGAGTGTACAGGGAGTGTATTCTCTCAGTGTGAGAGTGAGTGTACAGGGAGTGTATTCTCTCATTGTGGGAGTGAGTGTACGGGGAGTGTATTCTCTCAGTGTCGGAGTGAGTGTACAGGGAGTGTATTCTCTCAGTGTCGGAGTGAGTGTACAGGGAGTGTATTCTCTCAGTGTCGGAGTGAGTGTACAGGGAGTGCATTCTCTCAGTGACGGATTGAGTGTACAGGGAGTGTATTCTCTCAGTGTCGGAGTGAGTGTACAGGGAGTGTATTCTCTCAGTGTCGGAGTGAGTGTACAGGGAGTGTATTCTCTGGGTGTCGGAGTGAGTGTACAGGGAGTGTATTCTCTCAGTGTCGGAGTGAGTGTACAGGGAGTGTATTCTCTCAGTGTGAGAGTGAGTGTACAGGGAGTGTATTCTCTCATTGTGGGAGTGAGTGTACAGGGAGTGTATTCTCTCAGTGTGAGAGTGAGTGTACAGGGAGTGTATTCTCTCATTGTGGGAGTGAGTGTACAGGGAGTGTATTCTCTCAGTGTCGGAGTGAGTGTACAGGGAGTGTATTCTCTCAGTTTGGGAGTGAGTGTACAGGGAGTGTATTCTCTCAGTGTGGGAGTGAGTGTACAGGGAGTGTATTCTCTCAGTGTGGGAGTGAGTGTACAGGGAGTGTATTCTCTCAGTGTGGGAGTGAGTGTACAGGGAGTGTATTCTCTCAGTGTCAGAGTGAGTGTACAGGGAGTGTATTCTCTCAGTGTCAGAGTGAGTGTACAGGGAGTGTATTCTCTCAGTGTCGGAGTGAGTGTACAGGGAGTGTATTCTCTCAGTGTCGGAGTGAGTGTACAGGGAGTGTATTCTCTCATTGTGGGAGTGAGTGTACAGGGAGTATATTCTCTGGGTGACGGAGTGAGTGTACAGGGAGTGTATTCTCTCAGTGACGGAGTGAGTGTACAGGGAGTGTATTCTCTCAGTGTCGGAGTTAGTGTACAGGGAGTGTATTCTCACAGTGACGGATTGAGTGTACAGGGAGTGTATTCTCTCAGTGTGGGAGTGAGTGTACAGGGAGTGTATTCTCTCAGTGTCGGAGTGAGTGTACAGGGAGTGTATTCTCTCAGTGTGGGAGTGAGTGTACAGGGAGTGTATTCTCTCAGTGTGGGAGTGAGTGTACAGGGAGTGTATTCTCTCAGTGTGGGAGTGAGTGTACAGGGAGTGTATTCTCACAGTGTCGGAGTGAGTGTACAGGGAGTGTATTCTCTCAGTGTCGGAGTGAGTGTACAGGGAGCGTATATTCTCAGTGTGGGAGTGAGTGTACAGGGAGTGTATTCTCTCAGTGTGGGAGTGAGTGTACAGGGAGTGTATTCTCTCAGTGTCGGAGTGAGTGTACAGGGAGTGTATTCTCTCAGTGTCGGAGTGAGTGTACAGGGAGTGTATTCTCTGGGTGATGGAGTGAGTGTACAGGGAGTGTATTCTATCAGTGTCAGAGTGAGTGTGCAGGGAGTTTAATCTCTCAGTGTCGGAGTGAGTGTACAGGGAGTGTATTCTCTCAGTGTGGGAGTGAGTGTACAGGGAGTGTATTCTCTCTGTGACGGAGTGAGTGTACAGGGAGTGTATTCTCTCAGTGTCGGAGTGAGTGTACAGGGAGTGTATTCTCTCTGTGACGGAGTGAGTGTACAGGGAGTGTATTCACTCAGTGTCGGAGTGAGTGTACAGGGAGTGTATTCTCTCAGTGTCGGAGTGAGTGTACAGGGAGTGTATTCTCTGGGTGTCGGAGTGAGTGTACAGGGAGTGTATTCTCTCAGTGTCGGAGTGAGTGTACAGGGAGTGTATTCTCTCAGTGTGAGAGTGAGTGTACAGGGAGTGTATTCTCTCATTGTGGGAGTGAGTGTACGGGGAGTGTATTCTCTCAGTGTCGGAGTGAGTGTACAGGGAGTGTATTCTCTCAGTGTCGGAGTGAGTGTACAGGGAGTGTATTCTCTCAGTGTCGGAGTGAGTGTACAGGGAGTGCATTCTCTCAGTGACGGATTGAGTGTACAGGGAGTGTATTCTCTCAGTGTCGGAGTGAGTGTACAGGGAGTGTATTCTCTCAGTGTCGGAGTGAGTGTACAGGGAGTGTATTCTCTGGGTGTCGGAGTGAGTGTACAGGGAGTGTATTCTCTCAGTGTCGGAGTGAGTGTACAGGGAGTGTATTCTCTCAGTGTGAGAGTGAGTGTACAGGGAGTGTATTCTCTCATTGTGGGAGTGAGTGTACAGGGAGTGTATTCTCTCAGTGTGAGAGTGAGTGTACAGGGAGTGTATTCTCTCATTGTGGGAGTGAGTGTACAGGGAGTGTATTCTCTCAGTGTCGGAGTGAGTGTACAGGGAGTGTATTCTCTCAGTTTGGGAGTGAGTGTACAGGGAGTGTATTCTCTCAGTGGGGGAGTGAGTGTACAGGGAGTGTATTCTCTCAGTGTGGGAGTGAGTGTACAGGGAGTGTATTCTCTCAGTGTGGGAGTGAGTGTACAGGGAGTGTATTCTCTCAGTGTCAGAGTGAGTGTACAGGGAGTGTATTCTCTCAGTGTCAGAGTGAGTGTACAGGGAGTGTATTCTCTCAGTGTCGGAGTGAGTGTACAGGGAGTGTATTCTCTCAGTGTCGGAGTGAGTGTACAGGGAGTGTATTCTCTCATTGTGGGAGTGAGTGTACAGGGAGTATATTCTCTGGGTGACGGAGTGAGTGTACAGGGAGTGTATTCTCTCAGTGACGGAGTGAGTGTACAGGGAGTGTATTCTCTCAGTGTCGGAGTTAGTGTACAGGGAGTGTATTCTCACAGTGACGGATTGAGTGTACAGGGAGTGTATTCTCTCAGTGTGGGAGTGAGTGTACAGGGAGTGTATTCTCTCAGTGTCGGAGTGAGTGTACAGGGAGTGTATTCTCTCAGTGTGGGAGTGAGTGTACAGGGAGTGTATTCTCTCAGTGTGTGAGAGAGTGCACAGGGAGTGTATTCTCTCAGTGTCGGAGTGAGTGTACAGGGAGTGTATTCTCTCAGTGTGGGAGTGAGTGTACAGGGAGTGTATTCTCTCAGTGTGGGAGTGAGTGTACAGGGAGTGTATTCTCTCAGTGTGGGAGTGAGTGTACAGGGAGTGTATTCTCACAGTGTGGGAGTGAGTGTACAGGGATTGTATTCTCTCAGTGTGGGAGTGAGTGTACAGGGAGTGTATTCTCTCAGTGTCGGAGTGAGTGTACAGGGAGTGTATTCTCTCAGTGTGGGAGTGAGTGTACAGGGAGTGTATTCTCTCAGTGTCGGAGTGAGTGTACAGGGAGTGTATTCTCTCAGTGTGGGAGTGAGTGTACAGGGAGTGTATTCTCTCAGTGTGGGAGTGAGTGTACAGGGAGTGTATTCTATCAGTGTGGGAGTGAGTGTACAGGGAGTGTATTCTCTCAGTGTGGGAGTGAGTGTACAGGGAGTGTATTCTCTCAGTGTGGGAGTGAGTGTACAGGGAGTGTATTCTCTCAGTGTGGGAGTGAGTGTACAGGGAGTGTATTCTCTCAGTGTCGGAGTGAGTGTACAGGGAGTGTATTCTCTGGGTGACGGAGTGAGTGTACAGGGAGTTTATTCTCTCAGTGACGGAGTGAGTGTACAGGGAGTGTATTCTCTCAGTGTCGGAGTGAGTGTACAGGGAGTGTATTCTCTCAGTGTGGGAGTGAGTGTACAGGGAGTGTATTCTCTCAGTGTGGGAGTGCGTGTACAGGGAGTGTATTCTCTCAGTGTCGGAGTGAGTGTACAGGGAGTGTATTCTCTCAGTGTCGGAGTGAGTGTACAGGGAGTGTATTCTCTCAGTGTGGGAGTGAGTGTACAGGGAGTGTATTCTCTCATTGACGGAGTGAGTGTACAGGGAGTGTATTCTCTCAGTGTGGGAGTGAGTGTACAGGGAGTGTATTCTCTCAGTGTGGGAGTGAGTGTACAGGGAGTGTATTCTCTCAGTGTGGGAGTGAGTGTACAGGGAGTGTATTCTCACAGTGTCGGAGTGAGTGTACAGGGAGTGTATTCTCTCAGTGTCGGAGTGAGTGTACAGGGAGCGTATATTCTCAGTGTGGGAGTGAGTGTACAGGGAGTGTATTCTCTCAGTGTGGGAGTGAGTGTACAGGGAGTGTATTCTCTCAGTGTCGGAGTGAGTGTACAGGGAGTGTATTCTCTCAGTGTCGGAGTGAGTGTACAGGGAGTGTATTCTCTGGGTGATGGAGTGAGTGTACAGGGAGTGTATTCTATCAGTGTCAGAGTGAGTGTGCAGGGAGTTTAATCTCTCAGTGTCGGAGTGAGTGTACAGGGAGTGTATTCTCTCAGTGTGGGAGTGAGTGTACAGGGAGTGTATTCTCTCTGTGACGGAGTGAGTGTACAGGGAGTGTATTCTCTCAGTGTCGGAGTGAGTGTACAGGGAGTGTATTCTCTCTGTGACGGAGTGAGTGTACAGGGAGTGTATTCACTCAGTGTCGGAGTGAGTGTACAGGGAGTGTATTCTCTCAGTGTCGGAGTGAGTGTACAGGGAGTGTATTCTCTCAGTGTCGGAGTGAGTGTACAGGGAGTGTATTCTCTCAGTGTGGGAGTGAGTGTACAGGGAGTGTATACTCTAAGTGACGGAGTGCGTGTACAGGGAGTGTATTCTCTCAGTGTGGGAGTGAGTGTACAGGGAGTGTATTCTCTCAGTGTGGGAGTGATTGTAGAGGGAGTGTATTCTCTCAGTGTCGGAGTGAGTGTACAGGGAGTGTATTCTCTGGGTGACGGAGTGAGTGTACAGGGAGTGTATTCTCTCAGTGTGGGATTGAGTGTACAGGGAGTGTATTCTCTCAGTGTCGGAGTGAGTGTACAGGGAGTGTATTCTCTCAGTGTGGGAGTGAGTGTACAGGGAGTGTATTCTCTCAGTGTCGGAGTGAGTGTACAGGGAGTGTATTCACTCAGTGTGGGAGTGCGTGTACAGGGAGTGTATTCTCTCAGTGTCGGAGTGACTGTACGGGGAGTGTATTCTCTCAGTGTCGGAGTGAGTGTACAGGGAGTGTATTCTCTCAGTGTCGGAGTGAGTGTACAGGGAGTGTATTCTCTCAGTGTCGGAGTGAGTGTACAGGGAGTGCATTCTCTCAGTGACGGATTGAGTGTACAGGGAGTGTATTCTCTCAGTGTCGGAGTGAGTGTACAGGGAGTGTATTCTCTCAGTGTCGGAGTGAGTGTACAGGGAGTGTATTCTCTGGGTGTCGGAGTGAGTGTACAGGGAGTGTATTCTCTCAGTGTCGGAGTGAGTGTACAGGGAGTGTATTCTCTCAGTGTGAGAGTGAGTGTACAGGGAGTGTATTCTCTCATTGTGGGAGTGAGTGTACGGGGAGTGTATTCTCTCAGTGTCGGAGTGAGTGTACAGGGAGTGTATTCTCTCAGTGTCGGAGTGAGTGTACAGGGAGTGTATTCTCTCAGTGTCGGAGTGAGTGTACAGGGAGTGCATTCTCTCAGTGACGGAATGAGTGTACAGGGAGTGTATTCTCTCAGTGTCGGAGTGAGTGTATAGGGAGTGTATTCTCTCAGTGTCGGAGTGAGTGTACAGGGAGTGTATTCTCTGGGTGTCGGAGTGAGTGTACAGGGAGTGTATTCTCTCAGTGTCGGAGTGAGTGTACAGGGAGTGTATTCTCTCAGTGTGAGAGTGAGTGTACAGGGAGTGTATTCTCTCATTGTGGGAGTGAGTGTACAGGGAGTGTATTCTCTCAGTGTGAGAGTGAGTGTACAGGGAGTGTATTCTCTCATTGTGGGAGTGAGTGTACAGGGAGTGTATTCTCTCAGTGTCGGAGTGAGTGTACAGGGAGTGTATTCTCTCAGTTTGGGAGTGAGTGTACAGGGAGTGTATTCTCTCAGTGTGGGAGTGAGTGTACAGGGAGTGTATTCTCTCAGTGTGGGAGTGAGTGTACAGGGAGTGTATTCTCTCAGTGTGGGAGTGAGTGTACAGGGAGTGTATTCTCTCAGTGTCAGAGTGAGTGTACAGGGAGTGTATTCTCTCAGTGTCAGAGTGAGTGTACAGGGAGTGTATTCTCTCAGTGTCGGAGTGAGTGTACAGGGAGTGTATTCTCTCAGTGTCGGAGTGAGTGTACAGGGAGTGTATTCTCTCATTGTGGGAGTGAGTGTACAGGGAGTATATTCTCTGGGTGACGGAGTGAGTGTACAGGGAGTGTATTCTCTCAGTGACGGAGTGAGTGTACAGGGAGTGTATTCTCTCAGTGTCGGAGTTAGTGTACAGGGAGTGTATTCTCACAGTGACGGATTGAGTGTACAGGGAGTGTATTCTCTCAGTGTGGGAGTGAGTGTACAGGGAGTGTATTCTCTCAGTGTCGGAGTGAGTGTACAGGGAGTGTATTCTCTCAGTGTGGGAGTGAGTGTACAGGGAGTGTATTCTCTCAGTGTGTGAGAGAGTGCACAGGGAGTGTATTCTCTCAGTGTCGGAGTGAGTGTACAGGGAGTGTATTCTCTCAGTGTGGGAGTGAGTGTACAGGGAGTGTATTCTCTCAGTGTGGGAGTGAGTGTACAGGGAGTGTATTCTCTCAGTGTGGGAGTGAGTGTACAGGGAGTGTATTCTCACAGTGTGGGAGTGAGTGTACAGGGATTGTATTCTCTCAGTGTGGGAGTGAGTGTACAGGGAGTGTATTCTCTCAGTGTCGGAGTGAGTGTACAGGGAGTGTATTCTCTCAGTGTGGGAGTGAGTGTACAGGGAGTGTATTCTCTCAGTGTCGGAGTGAGTGTACAGGGAGTGTATTCTCTCAGTGTGGGAGTGAGTGTACAGGGAGTGTATTCTCTCAGTGTGGGAGTGAGTGTACAGGGAGTGTATTCTCTCAGTGTGGGAGTGAGTGTACAGGGAGTGTATTCTCTCAGTGTGGGAGTGAGTGTACAGGGAGTGTATTCTCTCAGTGTGGGAGTGAGTGTACAGGGAGTGTATTCTCTCAGTGTGGGAGTGAGTGTACAGGGAGTGTATTCTCTCAGTGTCGGAGTGAGTGTACAGGGAGTGTATTCTCTGGGTGACGGAGTGAGTGTACAGGGAGTTTATTCTCTCAGTGACGGAGTGAGTGTACAGGGATTTTATTCTCTCAGTGTCGGAGTGAGTGTACAGGGAGTGTATTCTCTCAGTGTGGGAGTGAGTGTACAGGGAGTGTATTCTCTCAGTGTCGGAGTGAGTGTACAGGGAGTGTATTCTCTCAGTGTGGGAGTGAGTGTACAGGGAGTGTATTCTCTCAGTGTGGGAGTGAGTGTACAGGGAGTGTATTCTCTCAGTGTGGGAGTGCGTGTACAGGGAGTGTATTCTCTCAGTGTCGGAGTGAGTGTACAGGGAGTGTATTCTCTAAGTGTCGGAGTGAGTGTACAGGGAGTGTATTCTCTCAGTGTCGGAGTGAGTGTACAGGGAGTGTATTCTCTCAGTGTCGGAGTGAGTGTACAGGGAGTGCATTCTCTCAGTGACGGATTGAGTGTACAGGGAGTGTATTCTCTCAGTGTCGGAGTGACTGTACAGGGAGTGTATTCTCTTAGTGTCGGAGTGAGTGTACAGGGAGTGTATTCTCTGGGTGTCGGAGTGAGTGTACAGGGAGTGTATTCTCTCAGTGTGAGAGTGAGTGTACAGGGAGTGTATTCTCTCATTGTGGGAGTGAGTGTACAGGGAGTGTATTCTCTCAGTGTGAGAGTGAGTGTACAGGGAATGTATTCTCTCATTGTGGGAGTGAGTGTACAGGGAGTGTATTCTCTCAGTGTCGGAGTGAGTGTACAGGGAGTGTATTCTCTCAGTGTGGGAGTGAGTGTAGAGGGAGTGTATTCTCTCAGTGTGGGAGTGAGTGTACAGGGAGTGTATTCTCTCAGTGTGGGAGTGAGTGTACAGGGAGTGTATTCTCTCAGTGTGGGAGTGAGTGTACAGGGAGTGTATTCTCTCGGTGTCGGAGTGAGTGTACAGGGAGTGTATTCTCTCAGTGTCAGAGTGAGTGTACAGGGAGTGTATTCTCTCAGTGTGGGAGTGAGTGTACAGGGAGTGTATTCTCTCAGTGTCGGAGTGAGTGTACAGGGAGTGTATTCTCTCATTGTGGGAGTGAGTGTACAGGGAGTGTATTCTCTGGGTGACGGAGTGAGTGTACAGGGAGTGTATTCTCTGGGTGACGGAGTGAGTGTACAGGGAGTGTATTCTCTCAGTGTCGGAGTTAGTGTACAGGGAGTGTATTCTCACAGTGACGGATTGAGTGTACAGGGAGTGTATTCTCTCAATGTGGGAGTGAGTGTACAGGGAGTGTATTCTCTCAGTGTCGGAGTGAGTGTACAGGGAGTGTATTCTCTCAGTGTGGGAGTGAGTGTACAGGGAGTGTATTCTCTCAGTGTGGGAGTGAGTGTACAGGGAGTGTATTCTCTCAGTGTCGGAGTGAGTGTACAGGGAGTGTATTCTCTCAGTGTCGGAGTGAGTGTACAGGGAGTGTATTCTCTCAGTGTCGGAGTGAGTGTACAGGGAGTGTATTCTCTCAGTGTAGGAGTGAGTGTACAGGGAGTGTATTCTCTCAGTGTCGGAGTGAGTGTACAGGGAGTGTATTCTCTCAGTGTCGGAGTGAGTGTACAGGGAGTGTATTCTCTCAGTGTCGGAGTGAGTGTACAGGGAGTGTATTCTCTCAGTGTGGGAGTAAGTGTACAGGGAGTGTATTCTCTCAGTGTGGGAGTGAGTGTACAGGGAGTGTATTCTCTCAGTGTCGGAGTGAGTATACAGGGAGTGTATTCTCTCAGTGTCGGAGTGAGTGTACAGGGAGTGTATTCTCTCAGTGTAGGAGTGAGTGTACAGGGAGTGTATTCTCTCAGTGTAGGAGTGAGTGTACAGGGAGTGTATTCTCTGGATGACGGAGTGAGTGTACAGGGAGTGTATTCTCTCAGTGTGGGAGTGAGTGTACAGGGAGTGTATTCTCTCAGTGTCGGAGTGACTGTACAGGGAGTGTATTCTCTTAGTGTCGGAGTGAGTGTACAGGGAGTGTATTCTCTGGGTGTCGGAGTGAGTGTACAGGGAGTGTATTCTCTCAGTGTGAGAGTGAGTGTACAGGGAGTGTATTCTCTCATTGTGGGAGTGAGTGTACAGGGAGTGTATTCTCTCAGTGTGAGAGTGAGTGTACAGGGAATGTATTCTCTCATTGTGGGAGTGAGTGTACAGGGAGTGTATTCTCTCAGTGTCGGAGTGAGTGTACAGGGAGTGTATTCTCTCAGTGTGGGAGTGAGTGTAGAGGGAGTGTATTCTCTCAGTGTGGGAGTGAGTGTACAGGGAGTGTATTCTCTCAGTGTGGGAGTGAGTGTACAGGGAGTGTATTCTCTCAGTGTGGGAGTGAGTGTACAGGGAGTGTATTCTCTCAGTGTCGGAGTGAGTGTACAGGGAGTGTATTCTCTCAGTGTCAGAGTGAGTGTACAGGGAGTGTATTCTCTCAGTGTCAGAGTGAGTGTACAGGGAGTGTATTCTCTCAGTGTCGGAGTGAGTGTACAGGGAGTGTATTCTCTCAGTGTCGGAGTGAGTGTACAGGGAGTGTATTCTCTCATTGTGGGAGTGAGTGTACAGGGAGTATATTCTCTGGGTGACGGAGTGAGTGTACAGGGAGTGTATTCTCTCAGTGACGGAGTGAGTGTACAGGGAGTGTATTCTCTCAGTGTCGGAGTTAGTGTACAGGGAGTGTATTCTCACAGTGACGGATTGAGTGTACAGGGAGTGTATTCTCTCAGTGTGGGAGTGAGTGTACAGGGAGTGTATTCTCTCAGTGTCGGAGTGAGTGTACAGGGAGTGTATTCTCTCAGTGTGGGAGTGAGTGTACAGGGAGTGTATTCTCTCAGTGTGTGAGAGAGTGCACAGGGAGTGTATTCTCTCAGTGTCGGAGTGAGTGTACAGGGAGTGTATTCTCTCAGTGTGGGAGTGAGTGTACAGGGAGTGTATTCTCTCAGTGTGGGAGTGAGTGTACAGGGAGTGTATTCTCTCAGTGTGGGAGTGAGTGTACAGGGAGTGTATTCTCACAGTGTGGGAGTGAGTGTACAGGGATTGTATTCTCTCAGTGTGGGAGTGAGTGTACAGGGAGTGTATTCTCTCAGTGTCGGAGTGAGTGTACAGGGAGTGTATTCTCTCAGTGTGGGAGTGAGTGTACAGGGAGTGTATTCTCTCAGTGTCGGAGTGAGTGTACAGGGAGTGTATTCTCTCAGTGTGGGAGTGAGTGTACAGGGAGTGTATTCTCTCAGTGTGGGAGTGAGTGTACAGGGAGTGTATTCTCTCAGTGTGGGAGTGAGTGTACAGGGAGTGTATTCTCTCAGTGTGGGAGTGAGTGTACAGGGAGTGTATTCTCTCAGTGTGGGAGTGAGTGTACAGGGAGTGTATTCTCTCAGTGTGGGAGTGAGTGTACAGGGAGTGTATTCTCTCAGTGTCGGAGTGAGTGTACAGGGAGTGTATTCTCTGGGTGACGGAGTGAGTGTACAGGGAGTTTATTCTCTCAGTGACGGAGTGAGTGTACAGGGAGTGTATTCTCTCAGTGTCGGAGTGAGTGTACAGGGAGTGTATTCTCTCAGTGTGGGAGTGAGTGTACAGGGAGTGTATTCTCTCAGTGTGGGAGTGCGTGTACAGGGAGTGTATTCTCTCAGTGTCGGAGTGAGTGTACAGGGAGTGTATTCTCTAAGTGTCGGAGTGAGTGTACAGGGAGTGTATTCTCTCAGTGTCGGAGTGAGTGTACAGGGAGTGTATTCTCTCAGTGTCGGAGTGAGTGTACAGGGAGTGCATTCTCTCAGTGACGGATTGAGTGTACAGGGAGTGTATTCTCTCAGTGTCGGAGTGACTGTACAGGGAGTGTATTCTCTTAGTGTCGGAGTGAGTGTACAGGGAGTGTATTCTCTGGGTGTCGGAGTGAGTGTACAGGGAGTGTATTCTCTCAGTGTGAGAGTGAGTGTACAGGGAGTGTATTCTCTCATTGTGGGAGTGAGTGTACAGGGAGTGTATTCTCTCAGTGTGAGAGTGAGTGTACAGGGAATGTATTCTCTCATTGTGGGAGTGAGTGTACAGGGAGTGTATTCTCTCAGTGTCGGAGTGAGTGTACAGGGAGTGTATTCTCTCAGTGTGGGAGTGAGTGTAGAGGGAGTGTATTCTCTCAGTGTGGGAGTGAGTGTACAGGGAGTGTATTCTCTCAGTGTGGGAGTGAGTGTACAGGGAGTGTATTCTCTCAGTGTGGGAGTGAGTGTACAGGGAGTGTATTCTCTCAGTGTCGGAGTGAGTGTACAGGGAGTGTATTCTCTCAGTGTCAGAGTGAGTGTACAGGGAGTGTATTCTCTCAGTGTGGGAGTGAGTGTACAGGGAGTGTATTCTCTCAGTGTCGGAGTGAGTGTACAGGGAGTGTATTCTCTCATTGTGGGAGTGAGTGTACAGGGAGTGTATTCTCTGGGTGACGGAGTGAGTGTACAGGGAGTGTATTCTCTGGGTGACGGAGTGAGTGTACAGGGAGTGTATTCTCTCAGTGTCGGAGTTAGTGTACAGGGAGTGTATTCTCACAGTGACGGATTGAGTGTACAGGGAGTGTATTCTCTCAATGTGGGAGTGAGTGTACAGGGAGTGTATTCTCTCAGTGTCGGAGTGAGTGTACAGGGAGTGTATTCTCTCAGTGTGGGAGTGAGTGTACAGGGAGTGTATTCTCTCAGTGTGGGAGTGAGTGTACAGGGAGTGTATTCTCTCAGTGTCGGAGTGAGTGTACAGGGAGTGTATTCTCTCAGTGTCGGAGTGAGTGTACAGGGAGTGTATTCTCTCAGTGTCGGAGTGAGTGTACAGGGAGTGTATTCTCTCAGTGTAGGAGTGAGTGTACAGGGAGTGTATTCTCTCAGTGTCGGAGTGAGTGTACAGGGAGTGTATTCTCTCAGTGTCGGAGTGAGTGTACAGGGAGTGTATTCTCTCAGTGTCGGAGTGAGTGTACAGGGAGTGTATTCTCTCAGTGTGGGAGTAAGTGTACAGGGAGTGTATTCTCTCAGTGTGGGAGTGAGTGTACAGGGAGTGTATTCTCTCAGTGTCGGAGTGAGTATACAGGGAGTGTATTCTCTCAGTGTCGGAGTGAGTGTACAGGGAGTGTATTCTCTCAGTGTAGGAGTGAGTGTACAGGGAGTGTATTCTCTCAGTGTAGGAGTGAGTGTACAGGGAGTGTATTCTCTGGATGACGGAGTGAGTGTACAGGGAGTGTATTCTCTCAGTGTGGGAGTGAGTGTACAGGGAGTGTATTCTCTCAGTGTCGGAGTGACTGTACAGGGAGTGTATTCTCTTAGTGTCGGAGTGAGTGTACAGGGAGTGTATTCTCTGGGTGTCGGAGTGAGTGTACAGGGAGTGTATTCTCTCAGTGTGAGAGTGAGTGTACAGGGAGTGTATTCTCTCATTGTGGGAGTGAGTGTACAGGGAGTGTATTCTCTCAGTGTGAGAGTGAGTGTACAGGGAATGTATTCTCTCATTGTGGGAGTGAGTGTACAGGGAGTGTATTCTCTCAGTGTCGGAGTGAGTGTACAGGGAGTGTATTCTCTCAGTGTGGGAGTGAGTGTAGAGGGAGTGTATTCTCTCAGTGTGGGAGTGAGTGTACAGGGAGTGTATTCTCTCAGTGTGGGAGTGAGTGTACAGGGAGTGTATTCTCTCAGTGTGGGAGTGAGTGTACAGGGAGTGTATTCTCTCAGTGTCGGAGTGAGTGTACAGGGAGTGTATTCTCTCAGTGTCAGAGTGAGTGTACAGGGAGTGTATTCTCTCAGTGTGGGAGTGAGTGTACAGGGAGTGTATTCTCTCAGTGTCGGAGTGAGTGTACAGGGAGTGTATTCTCTCATTGTGGGAGTGAGTGTACAGGGAGTGTATTCTCTGGGTGACGGAGTGAGTGTACAGGGAGTGTATTCTCTGGGTGACGGAGTGAGTGTACAGGGAGTGTATTCTCTCAGTGTCGGAGTTAGTGTACAGGGAGTGTATTCTCACAGTGACGGATTGAGTGTACAGGGAGTGTATTCTCTCAATGTGGGAGTGAGTGTACAGGGAGTGTATTCTCTCAGTGTCGGAGTGAGTGTACAGGGAGTGTATTCTCTCAGTGTGGGAGTGAGTGTACAGGGAGTGTATTCTCTCAGTGTGGGAGTGAGTGTACAGGGAGTGTATTCTCTCAGTGTCGGAGTGAGTGTACAGGGAGTGTATTCTCTCAGTGTCGGAGTGAGTGTACAGGGAGTGTATTCTCTCAGTGTCGGAGTGAGTGTACAGGGAGTGTATTCTCTCAGTGTAGGAGTGAGTGTACAGGGAGTGTATTCTCTCAGTGTCGGAGTGAGTGTACAGGGAGTGTATTCTCTCAGTGTCGGAGTGAGTGTACAGGGAGTGTATTCTCTCAGTGTCGGAGTGAGTGTACAGGGAGTGTATTCTCTCAGTGTGGGAGTAAGTGTACAGGGAGTGTATTCTCTCAGTGTGGGAGTGAGTGTACAGGGAGTGTATTCTCTCAGTGTCGGAGTGAGTGTACAGGGAGTGTATTCTCTCAGTGTCGGAGTGAGTGTACAGGGAGTGTATTCTCTCAGTGTAGGAGTGAGTGTACAGGGAGTGTATTCTCTCAGTGTAGGAGTGAGTGTACAGGGAGTGTATTCTCTGGATGACGGAGTGAGTGTACAGGGAGTGTATTCTCTCAGTGTGGGAGTGAGTGTACAGGGAGTGTATTCTCTCAGTGTCGGAGTGAGTGTACAGGGAGTGTATTCTCTCAGTGTCGGAGTGAGTGTACAGGGAGTGTATTCTCTGGGTGATGGAGTGAGTGTACAGGGAGTGTATTCTATCAGTGTCGGAGTGAGTGTGCAGGGAGTTTAATCTCTCAGTGTCGGAGTGAGTGTAAAGGGAGTGTATTCTCTCAGTGTGGGAGTGAGTGTACAGGGAGTGTATTCTCTCAGTGTGGGAGTGAGTGTACAGGGAGTGTATTCTCTCTCTGACGGAGTGAGTGTACAGGGAGTGTATTCTCTCAGTGTCGGAGTGAGTGTACAGGGAGTGTATTCTCTCAGTGTCGGAGTGAGTGTACAGGGAGTGTTTTCTCTCAGTGTCGGAGTGAGTGTACAGGGAGTGTATTCTCTCAGTGTGGGAGTGAGTGTACAGGGAGTGTATACTCTCAGTGACGGAGTGAGTGTACAGGGAGTGTATTCTCTCAGTGTGGGAGTGAGTGTACAGGGAGTGTATTCTCTCAGTGTGGGAGTGATTGTAGAGGGAGTGTATTCTCTCAGTGTCGGAGTGAGTGTACAGGGAGTGTATTCTCTGGGTGACGGAGTGAGTGTACAGGGAGTGTATTCTCTCAGTGTGGGATTGAGTGTACAGGGAGTGCATTCTCTCAGTGTCGGAGTGAGTGTACAGGGAGTGTATTCTCTCAGTGTGGGAGTGAGTGTACAGGGAGTGTATTCTCTCAATGTCGGAGTGAGTGTACAGGGAGTGTATTCACTCAGTGTGGGAGTGCGTGTACAGGGAGTGTATTCTCTCAGTGTCGGAGTGAGTGTACAGGGAGTGTATTCTCTCAGTGTCGGAGTGAGTGTACAGGGAGTGTATTCTCTCGTTGTCGGAGTGAGTGTACAGGGAGTGTATTCTCTCAGTGTCGGAGTGAGTGTACAGGGAGTGCATTCTCTCAGTGACGGATTGAGTGTACAGGGAGTGTATTCTCTCAGTGTCGGAGTGAGTGTACAGGGAGTGTATTCTCTCAGTGTCGGAGTGAGTGTACAGGGAGTGTATTCTCTGGGTGTCGGAGTGAGTGTACAGGGAGTGTATTCTCTCAGTGTCGGAGTGAGTGTACAGGGAGTGTATTCTCTCAGTGTGAGAGTGAGTGTACAGGGAGTGTATTCTCTCATTGTGGGAGTGAGTGTACAGGGAGTGTATTCTCTCAGTGTGAGAGTGAGTGTACAGGGAGTGTATTCTCTCATTGTGGGAGTGAGTGTACAGGGAGTGTATTCTCTCAGTGTCGGAGTGAGTGTACAGGGAGTGTATTCTCTCAGTGTGGGAGTGAGTGTACAGGGAGTGTATTCTCTCAGTGTGGGAGTGAGTGTACAGGGAGTCTATTCTCTCAGTGTGGGAGTGAGTGTACAGGGAGTGTATTCTCTCAGTGTGGGAGTGAGTGTACAGGGAGTGTATTCTCTCAGTGTCAGAGTGAGTGTACAGGGAGTGTATACTCTCAGTGTCAGAGTGAGTGTACAGGGAGTGTATTCTCTCAGTGTCGGAGTGAGTGTACAGGGAGTGTATTCTCTCAGTGTCGGAGTGAGTGTACAGGGAGTGTATTCTCTCAGTGTCGGAGTGAGTGTACAGGGAGTGTATTCTCTGGGTGACGGAGTGAGTGTACAGGGAGTGTATTCTCTCAGTGTCGGAGTGAGTGTACAGGGAGTGTATTCTCTCAGTGTGAGAGTGAGTGTACAGGGAGTGTATTCTCTCATTGTGGGAGTGAGTGTACAGGGAGTGTATTCTCTCAGTGTGAGAGTGATTGTACAGGGAGTGTATTCTCTCATTGTGGGAGTGAGTGTACAGGGAGTGTATTCTCTCAGTGTCGGAGTGAGTGTACAGGGAGTGTATTCTCTCAGTGTGGGAGTGAGTGTACAGGGAGTGTATTCTCTCAGTGTGGGAGTGAGTGTACAGGGAGTGTATTCTCTCAGTGTGGGAGTGAGTGTACAGGGAGTGTATTCTCTCAGTGTGGGAGTGAGTGTACAGGGAGTGTATTCTCTCAGTGTCAGAGTGAGTGTACAGGGAGTGTATACTCTCAGTGTCAGAGTGAGTGTACAGGGAGTGTATTCTCTCAGTGTCGGAGTGAGTGTACAGGGAGTGTATTCTCTCAGTGTCGGAGTGAGTGTACAGGGAGTGTATTCTCTCAGTGTGGGAGTGAGTGTACAGGGAGTGTATTCTCTGGGTGACGGAGTTAGTGTACAGGGAGTGTATTCTCTGGGTGACGGAGTGAGTGTACAGGGAGTGTATTCTCTCAGTGTCGGAGTTAGTGTACAGGGAGTGTATTCTCACAGTGACGGATTGAGTGTACAGGGAGTGTATTCTCTCAGTGTCGGAGTGAGTGTACAGGGAGTGTATTCTCTCATTGTGGGAGTGAGTGTACAGGGAGTGTATTCTCTGGGTGACGGAGTGAGTGTACAGGGAGTGTATTCTCTGGGTGACGGAGTGAGTGTACAGGGAGTGTATTCTCTCAGTGTCGGAGTTAGTGTACAGGGAGTGTATTCTCACAGTGACGGATTGAGTGTACAGGGAGTGTATTCTCTCAATGTGGGAGTGAGTGTACAGGGAGTGTATTCTCTCAGAGTCGGAGTGAGTGTACAGGGAGTGTATTCTCTCAGTGTGGGAGTGAGTGTACAGGGAGTGTATTCTCTCAGTGTGGGAGTGAGTGTACAGGGAGTGTATTCTCTCAGTGTCGGAGTGAGTGTACAGGGAGTGTATTCTCTCAGTGTCGGAGTGAGTGTACAGGGAGTCTATTCTCTCAGTGTCGGAGTGAGTGTACAGGGAGTGTATTCTCTCAGTGTAGGAGTGAGTGTACAGGGAGTGTATTCTCTCAGTGTCGGAGTGAGTGTACAGGGAGTGTATTCTCTCAGTGTCGGAGTGAGTGTACAGGGAGTGTATTCTCTCAGTGTCGGAGTGAGTGTACAGGGAGTGTATTCTCTCAGTGTGGGAGTGAGTGTACAGGGAGTGTATTCTCTCAGTGTGGGAGTGAGTGTACAGGGAGTGTATTCTCTCAGTGTCGGAGTGAGTGTACAGGGAGTGTATTCTCTCAGTGTCGTAGTGAGGGTACAGGGAGTGTATTCTCTCAGTGCAGGAGTGAGTGTACAGGGAGTGTATTCTCTCAGTGTAGGAGTGAGTGTACAGGGAGTGTATTCTCTGGATGACGGAGTGAGTGTACAGGGAGTGTATTCTCTCAGTGTCGGAGTGAGTGTACAGGGAGTGTATTCTCTCATTGTGGGAGTGAGTGTACAGGGAGTGTATTCTCTGGGTGACGGAGTGAGTGTACAGGGAGTGTATTCTCTGGGTGACGGAGTGAGTGTACAGGGAGTGTATTCTCTCAGTGTCGGAGTTAGTGTACAGGGAGTGTATTCTCACAGTGACGGATTGAGTGTACAGGGAGTGTATTCTCTCAGTGTGGGAGTGAGTGTACAGGGAGTGTATTCTCTCAGTGTGGGAGTGAGTGTACAGGGAGTGTATTCTCTCTCTGACGGAGT
Organism: Cetorhinus maximus; assembly: GCF_964194155.1. Classification (NCBI taxonomy): domain Eukaryota; kingdom Metazoa; phylum Chordata; class Chondrichthyes; order Lamniformes; family Cetorhinidae; genus Cetorhinus; species Cetorhinus maximus. The sequence goes on from NW_027597102.1 coordinate 61,579, forward strand.
GAGTGTACAGGGAGTGTATTCTCTCAGTGTCGGAGTGAGTGTACAGGGAGTGTATTCTCTCAGTGTCGGAGTGAGTGTACAGGGAGTGTATTCTCTCAGTGTCGGAGTGAGTGTACAGGGAGTGTATTCTCTCAGTGTGGGAGTGAGTGTACAGGGAGTGTATACTCTCAGTGACGGAGTGATTGTACAGGGAGTGTATTCTCTCAGTGTGGGAGTGAGTGTACAGGGAGTGTATTCTCTCAGTGTGGGAGTGATTGTAGAGGGAGTGTATTCTCTCAGTGTCGGAGTGAGTGTACAGGGAGTGTATTCTCTGGGTGACGGAGTGAGTGTACAGGGAGTGTATTCTCTCAGTGTGGGATTGAGTGTACAGGGAGTGCATTCTCTCAGTGTCGGAGTGAGTGTACAGGGAGTGTATTCTCTCAGTGTGGGAGTGAGTGTACAGGGAGTGTATTCTCTCAGTGTCGGAGTGAGTGTACAGGGAGTGTATTCACTCAGTGTGGGAGTGCGTGTACAGGGAGTGTATTCTCTCAGTGTCGGAGTGAGTGTACAGGGAGTGTATTCTCTCAGTGTCGGAGTGAGTGTACAGGGAGTGTATTCTCTCGTTGTCGGAGTGAGTGTACAGGGAGTGTATTCTCTCAGTGTCGGAGTGAGTGTACAGGGAGTGCATTCTCTCAGTGACGGATTGAGTGTACAGGGAGTGTATTCTCTCAGTGTCGGAGTGAGTGTACAGGGAGTGTATTCTCTCAGTGTCGGAGTGAGTGTACAGGGAGTGTATTCTCTGGGTGTCGGAGTGAGTGTACAGGGAGTGTATTCTCTCAGTGTCGGAGTGAGTGTACAGGGAGTGTATTCTCTCAGTGTGAGAGTGAGTGTACAGGGAGTGTATTCTCTCATTGTGGGAGTGAGAGTACAGGGAGTGTATTCTCTCAGTGTGAGAGTGAGTGTACAGGGAGTGTATTCTCTCATTGTGGGAGTGAGTGTACAGGGAGTGTATTCTCTCAGTGTCGGAGTGAGTGTACAGGGAGTGTATTCTCTCAGTGTGGGAGTGAGTGTACAGGGAGTGTATTCTCTCAGTGTGGGAGTGAGTGTACAGGGAGTGTATTCTCTCAGTGTGGGAGTGAGTGTACAGGGAGTGTATTCTCTCAGTGTGGGAGTGAGTGTACAGGGAGTGTATTCTCTCAGTGTCAGAGTGAGTGTACAGGGAGTGTATACTCTCAGTGTCAGAGTGAGTGTACAGGGAGTGTATTCTCTCAGTGTCGGAGTGAGTGTACAGGGAGTGTATTCTCTCAGTGTCGGAGTGAGTGTACAGGGAGTGTATTCTCTCAGTGTCGGAGTGAGTGTACAGGGAGTGTATTCTCTGGGTGTCGGAGTGAGTGTACAGGGAGTGTATTCTCTCAGTGTCGGAGTGAGTGTACAGGGAGTGTATTCTCTCAGTGTGAGAGTGAGTGTACAGGGAGTGTATTCTCTCATTGTGGGAGTGAGTGTACAGGGAGTGTATTCTCTCAGTGTGAGAGTGAGTGTACAGGGAGTGTATTCTCTCATTGTGGGAGTGAGTGTACAGGGAGTGTATTCTCTCAGTGTCGGAGTGAGTGTACAGGGAGTGTATTCTCTCAGTGTGGGAGTGAGTGTACAGGGAGTGTATTCTCTCAGTGTGGGAGTGAGTGTACAGGGAGTGTATTCTCTCAGTGTGGGAGTGAGTGTACAGGGAGTGTATTCTCTCAGTGTGGGAGTGAGTGTACAGGGAGTGTATTCTCTCAGTGTCAGAGTGAGTGTACAGGGAGTGTATACTCTCAGTGTCAGAGTGAGTGTACAGGGAGTGTATTCTCTCAGTGTCGGAGTGAGTGTACAGGGAGTGTATTCTCTCAGTGTCGGAGTGAGTGTACAGGGAGTGTATTCTCTCATTGTGGGAGTGAGTGTACAGGGAGTGTATTCTCTGGGTGACGGAGTGAGTGTACAGGGAGTGTATTCTCTGGGTGACGGAGTGAGTGTACAGGGAGTGTATTCTCTCAGTGTCGGAGTTAGTGTACAGGGAGTGTATTCTCACAGTGACGGATTGAGTGTACAGGGAGTGTATTCTCTCAGTGTGGGAGTGAGTGTACAGGGAGTGTATTCTGTCAGTGTCGGAGTGAGTGTACAGGGACTGTATTCTCTCAGTGTGGGAGTGAGTGTACAGGGAGTGTATTCTCTCAGTGTGGGAGTGAGTGTACAGGGAGTGTATTCTCTCAGTGTCGGAGTGAGTGTACAGGGAGTGTATTCTCTCAGTGTCGGAGTGAGTGTACAGGGAGTGTATTCTCTCAGTGTCGGAGTGAGTGTACAGGGAGTGTATTCTCTCAGTGTCGGAGTGAGTGTAGAGGGAGTGTATTCTCTCAGTGTCGGAGTGAGTGTACAGGGAGTGTATTCTCTGGATGACGGAGTGAGTGTACAGGGAGTGTATTCTCTCAGTGTCGGAGTGAGTGTACAGGGAGTGTATTCTCTCATTGTGGGAGTGAGTGTACAGGGAGTGTATTCTCTGGGTGACGGAGTGAGTGTACAGGGAGTGTATTCTCTGGGTGACGGAGTGAGTGTACAGGGAGTGTATTCTCTCAGTGTCGGAGTTAGTGTACAGGGAGTGTATTCTCACAGTGACGGATTGAGTGTACAGGGAGTGTATTCTCTCAGTGTGGGAGTGAGTGTACAGGGAGTGTATTCTCTCAGTGTGGGAGTGAGTGTACAGGGAGTGTATTCTCTCTCTGACGGAGTGAGTGTACAGGGAGTGTATTCTCTCAGTGTCGGAGTGAGTGTACAGGGAGTGTATTCTCTCAGTGTCGGAGTGAGTGTACAGGGAGTGTATTCTCTCAGTGTCGGAGTGAGTGTACAGGGAGTGTATTCTCTCAGTGTGGGAGTGAGTGTACAGGGAGTGTATACTCTCAGTGACGGAGTGAGTGTACAGGGAGTGTATTCTCTCAGTGTGGGAGTGAGTGTACAGGGAGTGTATTCTCTCAGTGTGGGAGTGATTGTAGAGGGAGTGTATTCTCTCAGTGTCGGAGTGAGTGTACAGGGAGTGTATTCTCTGGGTGACGGAGTGAGTGTACAGGGAGTGTATTCTCTCAGTGTGGGATTGAGTGTACAGGGAGTGCATTCTCTCAGTGTCGGAGTGAGTGTACAGGGAGTGTATTCTCTCAGTGTGGGAGTGAGTGTACAGGGAGTGTATTCTCTCAGTGTCGGAGTGAGTGTACAGGGAGTGTATTCACTCAGTGTGGGAGTGCGTGTACAGGGAGTGTATTCTCTCAGTGTCGGAGTGAGTGTACAGGGAGTGTATTCTCTCAGTGTCGGAGTGAGTGTACAGGGAGTGTATTCTCTCGTTGTCGGAGTGAGTGTACAGGGAGTGTATTCTCTCAGTGTCGGAGTGAGTGTACAGGGAGTGCATTCTCTCAGTGACGGATTGAGTGTACAGGGAGTGTATTCTCTCAGTGTCGGAGTGAGTGTACAGGGAGTGTATTCTCTCAGTGTCGGAGTGAGTGTACAGGGAGTGTATTCTCTGGGTGTCGGAGTGAGTGTACAGGGAGTGTATTCTCTCAGTGTCGGAGTGAGTGTACAGGGAGTGTATTCTCTCAGTGTGAGAGTGAGTGTACAGGGAGTGTATTCTCTCATTGTGGGAGTGAGTGTACAGGGAGTGTATTCTCTCAGTGTGAGAGTGAGTGTACAGGGAGTGTATTCTCTCATTGTGGGAGTGAGTGTACAGGGAGTGTATTCTCTCAGTGTCGGAGTGAGTGTACAGGGAGTGTATTCTCTCAGTGTGGGAGTGAGTGTACAGGGAGTGTATTCTCTCAGTGTGGGAGTGAGTGTACAGGGAGTGTATTCTCTCAGTGTGGGAGTGAGTGTACAGGGAGTGTATTCTCTCAGTGTGGGAGTGAGTGTACAGGGAGTGTATTCTCTCAGTGTCAGAGTGAGTGTACAGGGAGTGTATACTCTCAGTGTCAGAGTGAGTGTACAGGGAGTGTATTCTCTCAGTGTCGGAGTGAGTGTACAGGGAGTGTATTCTCTCAGTGTCGGAGTGAGTGTACAGGGAGTGTATTCTCTCAGTGTCGGAGTGAGTGTACAGGGAGTGTATTCTCTGGGTGTCGGAGTGAGTGTACAGGGAGTGTATTCTCTCAGTGTCGGAGTGAGTGTACAGGGAGTGTATTCTCTCAGTGTGAGAGTGAGTGTACAGGGAGTGTATTCTCTCATTGTGGGAGTGAGTGTACAGGGAGTGTATTCTCTCAGTGTGAGAGTGAGTGTACAGGGAGTGTATTCTCTCATTGTGGGAGTGAGTGTACAGGGAGTGTATTCTCTCAGTGTCGGAGTGAGTGTACAGGGAGTGTATTCTCTCAGTGTGGGAGTGAGTGTACAGGGAGTGTATTCTCTCAGTGTGGGAGTGAGTGTACAGGGAGTGTATTCTCTCAGTGTGGGAGTGAGTGTACAGGGAGTGTATTCTCTCAGTGTGGGAGTGAGTGTACAGGGAGTGTATTCTCTCAGTGTCAGAGTGAGTGTACAGGGAGTGTATACTCTCAGTGTCAGAGTGAGTGTACAGGGAGTGTATTCTCTCAGTGTCGGAGTGAGTGTACAGGGAGTGTATTCTCTCAGTGTCGGAGTGAGTGTACAGGGAGTGTATTCTCTCATTGTGGGAGTGAGTGTACAGGGAGTGTATTCTCTGGGTGACGGAGTGAGTGTACAGGGAGTGTATTCTCTGGGTGACGGAGTGAGTGTACAGGGAGTGTATTCTCTCAGTGTCGGAGTTAGTGTACAGGGAGTGTATTCTCACAGTGACGGATTGAGTGTACAGGGAGTGTATTCTCTCAGTGTGGGAGTGAGTGTACAGGGAGTGTATTCTGTCAGTGTCGGAGTGAGTGTACAGGGACTGTATTCTCTCAGTGTGGGAGTGAGTGTACAGGGAGTGTATTCTCTCAGTGTGGGAGTGAGTGTACAGGGAGTGTATTCTCTCAGTGTCGGAGTGAGTGTACAGGGAGTGTATTCTCTCAGTGTCGGAGTGAGTGTACAGGGAGTGTATTCTCTCAGTGTCGGAGTGAGTGTACAGGGAGTGTATTCTCTCAGTGTCGGAGTGAGTGTAGAGGGAGTGTATTCTCTCAGTGTCGGAGTGAGTGTACAGGGAGTGTATTCTCTCAGTGTCGGAGTGAGTGTACAGGGAGTGTATTCTCTCAGTGTCGGAGTGAGTGTACAGGGAGTGTATTCTCTCAGTGTGGGAGTGAGTGTACAGGGAGTGTATTCTCTCAGTGTGGGAGTGAGTGTACAGGGAGTGTATTCTCTCAGTGTCGGAGTGAGTGTACAGGGAGTGTATTCTCTCAGTGTCGGAGTGAGTGTACAGGGAGTGTATTCTCTCAGTGTAGGAGTGAGTGTACAGGGAGTGTATTCTCTCAGTGTAGGAGTGAGTGTACAGGGAGTGTATTCTCTGGATGACGGAGTGAGTGTACAGGGAGTGTATTCTCTCAGTGTGGGAGTGAGTGTACAGGGAGTGTATTCTCTCAATGTCGGAGTGAGTGTACAGGGAGTGTATATTCTCAGTGTGGGAGTGAGTGTACAGGGAGTGTATTCTCTCAGTGTGGGAGTGAGTGTACAGGGAGTGTATTCTCTCAGTGTCAGAGTGAGTGTACAGGGAGTGTATTCTCTCAGTGTGGGAGTGAGTGTACAGGGAGTGTATTCTCTCAATGTCGGAGTGAGTGTACAGGGAGTGTATTCTCGCAGTGTCGGAGTGAGTGTACAGGGAGTGTATTCTATCAGTGTGGGAGTGAGTGTACAGGGAGTGTATTCTCTCAGTGTCGGAGTGAGTGTACAGGAAGTGTATTCTCTCAGTGACGGAGTGAGTGTACAGGGAGTGTATTCTCTCAGTGTCGGAGTGAGTGTACAGGGAGTGTATTCTCTCAGTGTCGGAGTGAGTGTACAGGGAGTGTATTCTCTCAGTGTGGGAGTGAGTCTACAGGGAGTGTATTCTCTCAGTGTCGGAGTGAGTGTACAGTGAATGTATTCTCTCAGTGTCGGAGTGAGTGTACAGGGAGTGTATTCTCTCAGTGTGGGAGTGAGTGTACAGGGAGTGTATTCTCTCAGTGTGGGAGTGAGTGTACAGGGAGTGTATTCTCTCAGTGTGGGAGTGAGTGTACAGGGAGTGTATTCTCTCAGTGTGGGAGTGAGTGTACAGGGAGTGTATTCTCTATGTGTCGGAGTGAGTGTTCAGATGTGTATTGTCTCAGTGTCGGAGTGAGTGTACAGGGAGTGTATTCTCTCAGTGTGGGAGTGAGTGTACAGGGAGTGTATTCTATCAGTGTGGGAGTGAGTGTACAGGGAGTGTATTCTCTCAGTGTGGGAGTGAGTGTACAGGGAGTGTATTCTCTCAGTGACGGAGTGAGTGTACAGGGAGTGTATTCTCTCAGTGTCGGAGTTAGTATACAGGGAGTGTATTCACTCAGTGTGGGAGTGCGTGTACAGGGAGTGTATTCTCTCAGTGTGGGAGTGAGTGTACAGGGAGTGTATTCTCTCAGTGTCGGAGTGAGTGTACAGGGAGTGTATTCTCTCAGTGTGGGAGTGAGTGTACAGGGAGTGTATTCTCTCAGTGTGGGAGTGAGTGTACAGGGAGTGTATTCTCTCAGTGTCGGAGTGAGTGTACAGGGAGTGTATTCTCTCAGAGTGGGAGTGAGTGTACAGGGAGTGTATTCTCTCAGTGTGGGAGTGAGTGTACAGGGAGTGTATTCTCTCAGTGTGGGAGTGAGTGTACAGGGAGTGTATTCTCTATGTGTCGGAGTGAGTGTACAGATGTGTATTCTCTCAGTGTCGGAGTGAGTGTACAGGGAGTGTATTCTCTCAGTGTGGGAGTGAGTGTACAGGGAGTGTATTCTATCAGTGTGGGAGTGAGTGTACAGGGAGTGTATTCTCTCAGTGTGGGAGTGAGTGTACAGGGAGTGTATTCTCTCAGTGACGGAGTGAGTGTACAGAGAATGTATTCTCTCAGTGTGGGAGTGAGTGTACAGGGAGTGTATTCTCTGGGGGACGGAGTGAGTGTACAGGGACTGTATTCTCTCAGTGTGGGAGTGAGTGTACAGGGAGTGTATTCTCTCAGTGTGGGAGTGAGTGTACAGGGAGTGTATTCTCTCAGTGTCGGAGTGAGTGTACAGGGAGTGTATTCTCTCAGTGTGGGAGTGAGTGTACAGGGAGTGTATTCTCTCATTGTCGGAGTGCGTGTACAGGGAGTGTATTCTCTCAGTGTCGGAGTGAGTGTACAGGGAGTGTATTCTCTCAGTGTGGGAGTGAGTGTACAGGGAGTGTATTCTCTCAGTGTCGGAGTGAGTGTACAGGGAGTGTATTCTCTCAGTGTCGGAGTGAGTGTACAGGGAGTGTATTCTCTCAGTGACGGAGTGAGTGTACAGGGAGTGTATTCTCTCAGTTTCGGAGTGAGTGTACAGGGAGTGTATTCTCTCAGTGTCGGAGTGAGTGTACAGGGAGTGTATTCTCTCAGTGTCGGAGTGAGTGTACAGGGAGTGTATTCTCTCAGTGTGGGAGTGAGTGTACAGGGAGTGTATTCTCTCAGTGTCGGAGTGAGTGTACAGGGAGTGTATTCTCTCAGTGTTGGAGTGAGTGTACAGGGAGTGTATTCTCTCAGTGTGGGAGTGAGTGTACAGGGAGTGTATTCTCTCAGTGTGGGAGTGAGTGTACAGGGAGTGTATTCTCTCAGTGTCGGAGTGAGTGTACAGGGAGTCTATTCTCTCAGTGACGGAGTGAGTGTACAGGGAGTGTAATCTCTCAGTGTGGGAGTGAGTGTACAGGGAGTGTATTCTCTCAGTGTGGGAGTGAGCGTACAGGCAGTGTATTCTCTCAGTGTCGGAGTGAGTGTACAGGGAGTGTATTCTCTCAGTGTCGGAGTGAGTGTACAGGGAGTGTATTCTCTCAGTGTGGGAGTGAGTGTACAGGGAGTGTATTCTCTCAGTGTCGGAGTGAGTGTACAGGGATTGTATTCTCTCAGTGACGGAATGAGTGTACAGGGAGTGTATTCTCTCAGTGTCGGAGTGAGTGTACAGGGAGTGTACTCTCTCAGTGTGGGAGTGAGTGTACAGGGAGTGTATTCTCTCAGTGTGGGAGTGAGTGTACAGGGAGTGTATTCTCTCTCTGACGGAGTGAGTGTACAGGGAGTGTATTCTCTCAGTGTCGGAGTGAGTGTACAGGGCGTGTATTCTCTCAGTGTCGGAGTGAGTGTACAGGGAGTGTATTCTCTCAGTGTGGTAGTGAGTGTACAGGGAGTGTATTCTCTCAGTGTGGGAGTGAGTGTACAGGGAGTGTATTCTCTCAGTGTGGGAGTGAGTGTACAGGGAGTGTATTCTCTCCGTGTCGGAGTGTTTGTACAGGGAGTGTATTCTCACAGTGTCGGAGTGAGTGTACAGGGAGTGTATTCTCTCAGTGTCGGTGTGAGTGTACAGGGAGTGTATTCTCACAGTGTCGGAGTGAGTGTACAGGGAGTGTATTCTCTCAGTGTCGGAGTGAGTGTACAGGGAGTGTATTCTCTCAGTGTGGGAGTGAGTGTACAGGGAGTGTATTCTCTGGGTGACGGAGTGAGTGTACAGGGAGTGTATTCACTCAGTGTGGGAGTGAGTGTACAGGGAGTGTATTCTATCAGTGTCGGAGTGAGTGTACAGGGAGTGTATTCTCTCAGTGTCGGAGTGAGTGTACAGGGAGTGTATTCTAACAGTGTCGGAGTGAGTGTACAGGGATTGTATTCTCTCAGTGTCGGAGTGAGTGTAGAGGGAGTGTATTCTCTCAGTGTGGGAGTGAGTGTACAGGGAGTGTATTCTCTCAGTGTCGGAGTGAGTGTACAGGGAGTGTAATCTCTCAATGTCGGAGTGAGTGTACAGGGAGTGTATTCTCTCAGTGACGGAGTGAGTATTCAATGAGTGTATTCTCTCAGTGTGGGAGTGAGTGTACAGGGAGTGTATTCTCTCAGTGTGGGAGTGAGTGTACAGGGAGTGTATTCTCTCAGTGTCGGAGTGAGTGTACAGGGAGTGTATTCTCTCAGTGACGGAGTGAGTGTACAGGGAGTGTATTCTCTCAGTGTCGGAGTGAGTGTACAGGGAGTGTATTCTCTCAGTGTCGGAGTGAGTGTACAGGGAGTGTATTCTCTCAGTGTCGGAGTGAGTGTACAGGGAGTGTATTCTCTCAGTGTCGGAGTGAGTGTACAGGGAGTGTATTCTCTCAGTGTCGGAGTGAGTGTACAGGGAGTGTATTCTCTCAGTGTTGGAGTGAGTGTACAGGGAGTGTATTCTCTCAGTGTGGGAGTGAGTGTACAGGGAGTGTATTCTCTCAGTGTGGGAGTGAGTGTACAGGGAGTGTATTCTCTCAGTGTCGGAGTGAGTGTACAGGGAGTGTATTCTCTCAGTGTGGGAGTGAGTGTACAGGGAGTGTATTCTCTCAGTGTGGGAGTGAGTGTACAGGGAGTGTATTCTCTCAGTGTGGGAGTGAGCGTACAGGCAGTGTATTCTCTCAGTGTCGGAGTGAGTGTACAGGGAGTGTATTCTCTCAGTGTCGGAGTGAGTGTACAGGGAGTGTATTCTCTCAGTGTGGGAGTGAGTGTACAGGGAGTGTATTCTCTCAGTGTCGGAGTGAGTGTACAGGGATTGTATTCTCTCAGTGACGGAATGAGTGTACAGGGAGTGTATTCTCTCAGTGTCGGAGTGAGTGTACAGGGAGTGTACTCTCTCAGTGTGGGAGTGAGTGTACAGGGAGTGTATTCTCTCAGTGTGGGAGTGAGTGTACAGGGAGTGTATTATCTGGGTGTCGGAGTGAGTGTACAGGGAGTGTATTCTCTCAGTGTGGGAGTGAGTGTACAGGGCGTGTATTCTCTCAGTGTCGGAGTGAGTGTACAGGGTGTGTATTCTCTCAGTGTGGTAGTGAGTGTACAGGGAGTGTATTCTCTCAGTGTGGGAGTGAGTGTACAGGGAGTGTATTCTCTCAGTGTGGGAGTGAGTGTACAGGGAGTGTATTCTCTCCGTGTCGGAGTGTTTGTACAGGGAGTGTATTCTCACAGTGTCGGAGTGAGTGTACAGGGAGTGTATTCTCTCAGTGTCGGTGTGAGTGTACAGGGAGTGTATTCTCACAGTGTCGGAGTGAGTGTACAGGGAGTGTATTCTCTCAGTGTCGGAGTGAGTGTACAGGGAGTGTATTCTCTCAGTGTGGGAGTGAGTGTACAGGGAGTGTATTCTCTGGGTGACGGAGTGAGTGTACAGGGAGTGTATTCACTCAGTGTGGGAGTGAGTGTACAGGGAGTGTATTCTATCAGTGTCGGAGTGAGTGTACAGGGAGTGTATTCTCTCAGTGTCGGAGTGAGTGTACAGGGAGTGTATTCTAACAGTGTCGGAGTGAGTGTACAGGGATTGTATTCTCTCAGTGTCGGAGTGAGTGTAGAGGGAGTGTATTCTCTCAGTGTGGGAGTGAGTGTACAGGGAGTGTATTCTCTCAGTGTCGGAGTGAGTGTACAGGGAGTGTAATCTCTCAATGTCGGAGTGAGTGTACAGGGAGTGTATTCTCTCAGTGACGGAGTGAGTATTCAGGGAGTGTATTCTCTCAGTGACGGAGTGAATGTACAGGGAGTGTATTCTCTCAGTGTCGGAGTGAATGTACAGGGAGTGTATTCTCTCAGTGTCGGAGTGAGTGTACAGGGAGTGTATTCTCTCAGTGTGGGAGTGAGTTTACAGGGAGTGTATTCTCTCAGTGTCGGAGTGAGTGTACAGGGAGTGTATTCTCTCAGTGTCGGAGTGAGTGTACAGGGAGTGTATTCTCTCAGTGTGGGAGTGAGTGTACAGGGAGTGTATTCTCTCCGTGTCGGAGTGAGTGTACAGGGAGTGGATTCTCTCAGTGTCGGAGTGAGTGTACAGGGAGTGTATTCTCTCAGTGTGGGAGTGAGTGTACAGGGACTGTTTTCTCTCAGTGTCGGGGTGAGTGTACAGGGAGTGTATTCTCTCAGTGTCGGAGTGAGTGTACAGGGAGTGTATTCTCTCAGTGTGGGAGTGAGTGTACAGGGAGTGTATTCTCTCAGTGTCGGAGTGAGTGTACAGGGAGTGTATTCTCTCAGTGTCGGAGTGAGTGTACAGGGAGTGTATTCTCTCAGTGTCGGAGTGAGAGTACAGGGAGTGTATTCTCTCAGTGTCAGAGTGAGTGTACAGGGAGTGTATTCTCTCAGTGTCGGAGTGAGAGTACAGGGAGTGTATTCACTCAGTGTCGGAGTGAGTGTACAGGGAGTGTATTCTCTCAGTGTGGGAGTGAGTGTACAGGGAGTGTATTCTCTCAGTGTCGGAGTGAGTGTACAGGGAGTGTATTCTCTCAGTGTCGGAGTGAGTGTACAGGGAGTGTATTCTCTCAATGTGGGAGTGAGTGTACAGGGAGTGTATTCTCTCAGTGTCGGAGTGAGTGTACAGGGAGTGTATTCTCTCAGTGTCGGAGTCAGTGTACAGGGAGTGTATTCTCTCAGTGTGGGAGTGAGTGTACAGGGAGTGTATTCTCTCAGTGTCGGAGTGAGAGTACAGGGAGTGTATTCACTCAGTGTCGGAGTGAGTGTACAGGGAGTGTATTCTCTCAGTGTGGGAGTGAGTGTACAGGGAGTGCATTCTCTCAGTGTCGGAGTGAGTGTACAGGGAGTGTATTCTCTCAGTGTCGGAGTGAGTGTACAGGGAGTGTATTCTCTCAATGTGGGAGTGAGTGTAGAGGGAGTGTAATCTCTCAGTGTCGGAGTGAGTGTACAGGGAGTGTATTCTCTCAGTGTGGGAGTGAGTGTACAGGGAGTGTATTCTCTCAGTGTGGGAGTGAGTGTACAGGGAGTGTATTCTCTCAGTGTCGGAGTGAGTGTACAGGGAGTGTATTCTCTCAGTGACGGAGTGAGTGTACAGGGAGTGTATTCTCTCAGTGTGGGAGTGAGTGTACAGGGAGTGTATTCTCTCAGTGTGGGAGTGAGTGTACAGGGAGTGTATTCTCTCAGTGTGGGAGTGAGTGTACAGGGACTGTATTCTCTCAGTGTAGGAGTGAGTGTACAGGGAATGTATTCTCTCAGTGTGGGAGTGAGTGTACAGGGAGTGTATTCTCTCAGTGTCGGAGTGAGTGAACAGGGAGTGTATTCTCTCAGTGTCGGAGTGAGTGTACAGGGAGTGTATTCTCTGGGTGACAGAGTGAGTGTACAGGGAGTGTATTCTCTCAGTGTGGGAGTGAGTGTACTGGGAGTGTATTCTCTCAGTGTGGGAGTGAGTGTACAGGGAGTGTATTCTCTCAGTGTGGGAGTGAGTGTACAGGGAGTGTATTCTCTCAGTGTGGGAGTGAGTGTACAGGGAGTGTATTCTCTCAGTATCGGAGTGAGTGTACAGGGAGTGTATTCTCTCAGTGTAGGAGTGAGTGTACAGGGATTGTATTCTGTCAGTGTCGGAGTGAGTGTACAGGGAGTGTATTCTCTCAGTGTGGGAGTGAGCGTACAGGGAGTGTATTCTCTCAGTGTGGGAGTGAGTGTACAGGGAGTGTATTCTCTCAGTGTCGGAGTGAGTGTACAGGGAGTGTATTCTCTCAGTGTCGGAGTGAGTGTACAGGGAGTGTATTCTCTCAGTGATGGAGTGAGTGTACAGGGAGTGTATTCTCTCAGTGTCGGAGTGAGTGTACAGGGAGTGTATTCTCTCAGTGTGGGAGTGAGTGTACAGGGAGTGTATTCTCTCAGTGTGGGAGTGAGTGTACAGGGAGTGTATTCTCTGGGTGACGGAGTGAGTGTACAGGGAGTGTATTCTCTCAGTGTGGGAGTGAGTGTACAGGGAGTGTATTCTCTCAGTGACGGAGTGAGTGTACAGGGAGTGTATTCTCTCAGTGCCGGAGTGAGTGTACAGGGAGTGTATTCTCTCAGTGTCGGAGTCAGTGTACAGGGAGTGTATTCTCTCAGTGTGGGAGTGAGTGTACAGGGAGTGTATTCTCTCAGTGTCGGAGTGAGAGTACAGGGAGTGTATTCACTCAGTGTCGGAGTGAGTGTACAGGGAGTGTATTCTCTCAGTGTGGGAGTGAGTGTACAGGGAGTGCATTCTCTCAGTGTCGGAGTGAGTGTACAGGGAGTGTATTCTCTCAGTGTCGGAGTGAGTGTACAGGGAGTGTATTCTCTCAATGTGGGAGTGAGTGTAGAGGGAGTGTATTCTCTCAATGTCGGAGTGAGTGTACAGGGAGTGTATTCTCTCAGTGTGGGAGTGAGTGTACAGGGAGTGTATTCTCTCAGTGTGGGAGTGAGTGTACAGGGAGTGTATTCTCTCAGTGTCGGAGTGAGTGTACAGGGAGTGTATTCTCTCAGTGACGGAGTGAGTGTACAGGGAGTGTATTCTCTCAGTGCGGGAGTGAGTGTACAGGGAGTGTATTCTCTCAGTGTGGGAGTGAGTGTACAGGGAGTGTATTCTCTCAGTGTGGGAGTGAGTGTACAGGGACTGTATTCTCTCAGTGTAGGAGTGAGTGTACAGGGAATGTATTCTCTCAGTGTGGGAGTGAGTGTACAGGGAGTGTATTCTCTCAGTGTCGGAGTGAGTGAACAGGGAGTGTATTCTCTCAGTGTCGGAGTGAGTGTACAGGGAGTGTATTCTCTGGGTGACAGAGTGAGTGTACAGGGAGTGTATTCTCTCAGTGTGGGAGTGAGTGTACAGGGAGTGTATTCTCTCAGTGTGGGAGTGAGTGTACAGGGAGTGTATTCTCTCAGTGTGGGAGTGAGTGTACAGGGAGTGTATTCTCTCAGTGTGGGAGTGAGTGTACAGGGAGTGTATTCTCTCAGTATCGGAGTGAGTGTACAGGGAGTGTATTCTCTCAGTGTAGGAGTGAGTGTACAGGGAGTGTATTCTGTCAGTGTCGGAGTGAGTGTACAGGGAGTGTATTCTCTCAGTGTGGGAGTGAGCGTACAGGGAGTGTATTCTCTCAGTGTGGGAGTGAGTGTACAGGGAGTGTATTCTCTCAGTGTCGGAGTGAGTGTACAGGGAGTGTATTCTCTCAGTGTCGGAGTGAGTGTACAGGGAGTGTATTCTCTCAGTGATGGAGTGAGTGTACAGGGAGTGTATTCTCTCAGTGTCGGAGTGAGTGTACAGGGAGTGTATTCTCTCAGTGTCGGAGTGAGTGTACAGGGAGTGTATTCTCTCAGTGTGGGAGTGAGTGTACAGGGAGTGTATTCTCTGGGTGACGGAGTGAGTGTACAGGGAGTGTATTCTCTCAGTGTGGGAGTGAGTGTACAGGGAGTGTATTCTCTCAGTGACGGAGTGAGTGTACAGGGAGTGTATTCTCTCAGTGTCGGAGTGAGTGTACAGGGAGTGTATTCTCTCAGTGTCGGAGTGAGTGTACAGGGATCGTATTCTCTCAGTGTCGGAGTGAGTGTACAGGGAGTGTATTCTCTCAGTGTCGGAGTGAGTGTACAGGGAGTGTATTCTCTCAGTGTCGGAGTGAGTGTACAGGGAGTGTATTCTCTCAGTGTCGGAGTGAGTGTACAGGGAGTGTATTCTCTCAGTGTCGGAGTGAGTGTACAGGGAGTGTATTCTCTCAGTGTCGGAGTGAGTGTACAGGGAGTGTATTCTCTCAGTGTCGGAGTGAGTGTACAGGGAGTGTATTCTCTCAGTGTGGGAGTGAGTGTACAGGGAGTGTATTCTCTCAGTGTGGGAGTGCGTGTACAGGGAGTGTATTCTATCAGTGTCGGAGTGAGTGTACAGGGAGTGTATTCTCTCAGTGTGGGAGTGAGTGTACAGGGAGTGTATTCTCTCAGTGTCGGTGTGAGTGTACAGGGAGTGTATTCTCTCAGTGTGGCAGTGAGTCTACAGGGAGTGTATTCTCTCAGTGTGGGAGTGAGTGTACAGGGAGTGTATTCTCTCAGTGTGGGAGTGAGTGTACAGGGAGTGTATTCTCTCAGTGTGGGAGTGAGTGTACAGGGAGTGTATTCTCTCAGTGTCGGAGTGAGTGAACAGGGAGTGTATTCTCTCAGTGTGGGAGTGAGTGTACAGGGAGTGTATTCTCTCAGTGTCGGAGTGAGTGTACAGGGAGTGTATTCTCTCAGTGTGCGAGTAAGTGTACAGGGAGTGTATTCTCTCAGTGTCGGAGTGAGTGTACAGGGAGTGTATTCTCTCAGTGTCGGAGTGAGTGTACAGGGAGTGTATTCTCTCAGTGTGGGAGTGAGTGTACAGGGAGTGTATTCTCTCAGTGACGGAGTGAGTGTACAGGGAGTGTATTCTCTGGGTGACGGAGTGAGTGTACATGGAGTGTATTCTCTCAGTGTAGGAGTGAGTGTACAGGGAGTGTATTCTCTCAGTGTGGGAGTGAGTGTACAGGGAGTGTATTCTCTCCGTGTCGGAGTGAGTGTACAGGGAGTGTATTCTCTCAGTGTCGGAGTGAGTGTACAGGGAGTGTATTCTCTCAGTGTGGGAGTGAGTGTACAGGGACTGTTTTCTCTCAGTGTCGGGGTGAGTGTACAGGGAGTGTATTCTCTCAGTGTCGGAGTGAGTGTACAGGGAGTGTATTCTCTCAGTGTGGGAGTGAGTGTACAGGGAGTGTATTCTCTCAGTGTCGGAGTGAGTGTACAGGGAGTGTATTCTCTGGGTGACAGAGTGAGTGTACAGGGAGTGTATTCTCTCAGTGTGGGAGTGAGTGTACAGGGAGTGTATTCTCTCAGTGTGGGAGTGAATGTACAGGGAGTGTATTCTCTCAGTGTCGGAGTGAGAGTACAGGGAGTGTATTCTCTCAGTGTCAGAGTGAGTGTACAGGGAGTGTATTCTCTCAGTGTCGGAGTGAGAGTACAGGGAGTGTATTCACTCAGTGTCGGAGTGAGTGTACAGGGAGTGTATTCTCTCAGTGTGGGAGTGAGTGTACAGGGAGTGTATTCTCTCAGTGTCGGAGTGAGTGTACAGGGAGTGTATTCTCTCAGTGTCGGAGTGAGTGTACAGGGAGTGTATTCTCTCAATGTGGGAGTGAGTGTACAGGGAGTGTATTCTCTCAGTGTCGGAGTGAGTGTACAGGGAGTGTATTCTCTCAGTGTCGGAGTCAGTGTACAGGGAGTGTATTCTCTCAGTGTGGGAGTGAGTGTACAGGGAGTGTATTCTCTCAGTGTCGGAGTGAGTGTACAGGGAGTGTATTCTCTCAGTGTGGGAGTGAGTGTACAGGGAGTGTATCCTCTCAGTGTGGGAGTGAGTGAACAGGGAGTGTATTCTCTCAGTGTCGGAGTGAGTGTACAGGGAGTGTATTCTCTCAGTGTCGGAGTGAGTGTAAAGGGAGTGTATTCTCTCAGTGTGGGAGTGAGTGTACAGGGAGTGTATTCTCTCAGTGTGGGAGTGAGTGTACAGGGATTGTATTCTCTCAGTGTCAGAGTGAGTGTACAGGGAGTGTATTCTCTCAGTGACGGAGTGAGTGTACAGGGAGTGTATTCTCTCAGTGTGGGAGTGAGTGTACAGGGAGTGTATTCTCTCAGTGTGGGAGTGAGTGTACAGGGAGTGTATTCTCTCAGTGTTGAAGTGAGTGTACAGGGAGTGTGTTCTCTGGGTGACGGAGTGAATGTACAGGGAGTGTATTCTCTCAGTGTCGGAGTGAGTGTACAGGGAGTGTATTCTCTCAGTGACGCAGTGAGTGTACAGGGAGTGTATTCTCTCAGTGTGGGAGTGAGTGTACAGGGAGTGTATTCTCTCAGTGTCGGAGTGAGTGTACAGGGAGTGTATTCTCTCAGTGTGGGAGTGAGTGTACAGGGAGTGTATTCTCTCAGTGACGCAGTGAGTGTACAGGGAGTGTATTCTCTCAGTGTCGGAGTGAGTGTACAGGGAGTGTATTCTCTCAGTGACGGGGTGAGTGTACAGGGAGTGTATTCTCTCAGTGACGGAGTGAGTGTACAGGGAGTGTATTCTCTCAGTGTGGGAGTGAGTGTTCAGGGAGTGTATTCTCGCAGTGTCGGAGTGAGTGTACAGGGAGTGTATTCTCTCAGTGTCGGAGTGAGTGTACAGGGAGTGTATTCTCTCAGTGTGGGAGTGAGTGTACAGGGAGTGTATTCTCTCAGTGTGGGAGTGAGTGTACTGGGAGTGTATTCTCTCAGTGTGGGAGTGAGTGTACAGGGAGTGTATTCTCTCAGTGTCGGAGTGAGTGTACAGGGAGTGTATTCTCTCAGTGTCGGAGTGAGTGTACAGGGAGTGTATTCTCTCAGTGTCGGAGTGAGTGTACAGGGAGTGTATTCTCTCAGTGTGGGAGTGAGTGTACAGGGAGTGTATTCTCCGGGTGACAGCGTCAGTGTACAGGGAGTGTATTCTCTCAGTGTGGGAGTGAGTGTACAGGGAGTGTATTCTCTCAGTGTGGGAGTGAGTGAACAGGGAGTGTATTCTCTCAGTGACTAAGTGAGTGTACAGGGAGTGTATTCTCTCAGTGACGGAGTGAGTGTACAGGGAGTGTATTCTCTCAGTGTCGGAGTGAGTGTACAGGGAGTGTATTCTCTCAGTGTCGGAGTGAGTGTACAGGGCGTGCATTCTCTCAGTGTCGGAGTGAGTGTACAGGGAGTGTATTCTCTCAGTGTCGGAGTGAGTGTACAGGGAGTGTATTCTCTCAGTGTCGGAGTGAGTGTACAGGGAGTGTATTCTCTCAGTGTGGGAGTGAGTGTACAGGGAGTGTATTCTCTCAGTGTGGGAGTGAGTGTACAGGGAGTGTATTCTCTCAGTGTCGGAGTGAGTGGACAGGGAGTGTATTCTCTCAGTGTGGGAGTGAGTGTACAGGGAGTGTATTCTCTCAGTGTGGGAGTGAGTGTACAGGGAGTGTATTCTCTCAGTGTCGGAGTGAGTGTACAGGGAGTGTATTCTCTCAGTGTGGGAGTGAGTGTACAGGGAGTGTATTCTCTCAGTGTGGGAGTGAGTGTACAGGGAGTGTATTCTCTCAGTGTTGGAGTGAGTGTACAGGGAGTGTGTTCTCTGGGTGACGGAGTGAATGTACATGGAGTGTATTCTCTCAGTGTCGGAGTGAGTGTACAGGGAGTGTATTCTCTCAGTGTGGGAGTGAGTGTACAGGGAGTGTATTCTCTCAGTGACGCAGTGAGTGTACAGGGAGTGTATTCTCTCAGTGTCGGAGTGAGTGTACAGGGAGTGTATTCTCTCAGTGTGGGAGTGAGTGTACAGGGAGTGTATTCTCTCAGTGACTAAGTGAGTGTACAGGGAGTGTATTCTCTCAGTGACGGAGTGAGTGTACAGGGAGGGTATTCTCTCAGTGTGGGAGTGAGTGTACAGGGAGTGTATTCTCTCAGTGTGGGAGTGAGTGTACAGGGAGTGTATTCTCTCAGTGACTAAGTGAGTGTACAGGGAGTGTATTCTCTCAGTGACGGACTGAGTGTACAGGGAGTGTATTCTCTCAGTGTCGGAGTGAGTGTACAGGGAGTGTATTCTCTCAGTGACAGAGTGAGTGTACAGGGAGTGTCTTCTCTCAGTGTGGGAGTGAGTGTACAGGGAGTGTATTCCCTCAGTGTCGGAGTGAGTGTACAGGGAGTGTATTCTCTCAGTGTCGGAGTGAGTGTACAGGGATTGTATTCTCTCAGTGTCGGAGTGTGTGTACAGGGAGTGTATTCTCTCAGTGTCGGAGTGAGTGTACAGGGAGTGTATTCTCTCAGGGTCGGAGTGAGTGTACAGGGAGTGTATTCTCTCTGTGTGGGAGTGAGTGTACAGGGAGTGTATTCTCTCAGTGTCGGAGTGAGTGTACAGGGAGTGTATTCTCTCAGTGTCGGAGTGAGTGTACAGGGAGTGTATTCTCTCAGTGTGGGAGTGAGTGTACAGGGAGTGTATTCTCTCAGTGTGGGAGTGAGTGTACAGGGAGTGTATTCTCTCAGTGTGGGAGTGAGTGTACAGGGAGTGTATTCTCTCAGTGTCGGAGTGAGTGTACAGGGAGTGTATTCTCTCAGTGTCGGAGTGAGTGGACAGGGAGTGTATTCTCTCAGTGTCGGAGTGAGTGTACAGGGAGTGTATTCTCTCAGTGTCGGAGTGAGTGTACAGGGAGTGTATTCTCTCAGTGGCGGAGTGAGTGTACAGGGAGTGTATTCTCTCAGTGTCGGACTGAGTGTACAGGGAGTGTATTCTCTCAGTGTCGGAGTGAGTGTACAGGGAGTGTATTCTCTCAGTGTCGGAGTGAGTGTACAGGGAGTGTATTCTCTCAGTGTCGGAGTGAGTGTACAGGGAGTGTATTCTCTCAGTGTCGGAGTGAGTGTACAGGGAGTGTATTCTCTCAGTGTCGGAGTGAGTGTACAGGGAGTGTATTCTCTCAGTGTGGGAGTGAGTGTACAGGGAGTGTATTCTCTCAGTGTCGGAGTGAGTGTACAGGGAGTGTATTCTCTCAGTGTCGGAGTGAGTGTACAGGGAGTGTATTCT
This sequence comes from Cetorhinus maximus, assembly GCF_964194155.1. Lineage (NCBI taxonomy): Eukaryota > Metazoa > Chordata > Chondrichthyes > Lamniformes > Cetorhinidae > Cetorhinus > Cetorhinus maximus. Next base: position 80,931 of record NW_027597102.1, read on the forward strand.
CTCAGTGACGGAGTGAGTGTACAGGGAGTGTATTCTCTCAGTGTCGGAGTGAGTGTACAGGGAGTGTATTCTCTCAGTGTGGGAATGAGTGTACAGGGAGTGTATTCTCTCAGTGTGGGAGTGAGTGTACAGGGAGTGTATTCTCTCAGTGTGGGAGTGAGTGTACAGGGAGTGTATTCTCTCAGTGTGGGAGTGAGTGTACAGGGAGTGTATTCTCTCAGTGTGGGAGTGAGTGTACAGGGAGTGTATTCTCTCAGTGTCGGAGTGAGTGTACAGGGAGTGTATTCTCTCAGTGTGGGAGTGAGTGTACAGGGAGTGTATTCTCTCAGTGTCGGAGTGAGTGTACAGGGAGTGTCTTCTCTCAGTGTGGGAGTGAGTGTACAGGGAGTGTATTCTCTCAGTGTCGGAGTGAGTGTACAGGGAGTGTCTTCTCTCAGTGTCGGAGTGAGTGTACAGGGAGTGTATTCTCTCATTGTCGGAGTGAGTGTACAGGGAGTGTATTCTCTCAGTGTGGGAGTGAGTGTACAGGGAGTGCATTCTCTCAGTGTGGGAGTGAGTGTACAGGGAGTGTATTCTCTCAGTGTGGGAGTGAATGTACAGGGAGTGTATTCTCTCAGTGTCGGAGTGAGAGTACAGGGAGTGTATTCTCTCAGTGTCAGAGTGAGTGTACAGGGAGTGTATTCTCTCAGTGTCGGAGTGAGAGTACAGGGAGTGTATTCACTCAGTGTCGGAGTGAGTGTACAGGGAGTGTATTCTCTCAGTGTGGGAGTGAGTGTACAGGGAGTGTATTCTCTCAGTGTCGGAGTGAGTGTACAGTGAGTGTACTCTCTCAGTGTCGGAGTGAGTGTACAGGGAGTGTATTCTCTCAATGTGGGAGTGAGTGTACAGGGAGTGTATTCTCTCAGTGTCGGAGTGAGTGTACAGGGAGTGTATTCTCTCAGTGTCGGAGTCAGTGTACAGGGAGTGTATTCTCTCAGTGTGGGAGTGAGTGTACAGGGAGTGTATTCTCTCAGTGTCGGAGTGAGTGTACAGGGAGTGTATTCTCTCAGTGTGGGAGTGAGTGTACAGGGAGTGTATCCTCTCAGTGTGGGAGTGAGTGAACAGGGAGTGTATTCTCTCAGTGTCGGAGTGAGTGTACAGGGAGTGTATTCTCTCAGTGTCGGAGTGAGTGTACAGGCAGTGTATTCTCTCAGTGTGGGAGTGAGTGTACAGGGAGTGTATTCTCTCAGTGTGGGAGTGAGTGTACAGGGAGTGTATTCTCTCAGTGTCAGAGTGAGTGTACAGGGAGTGTATTCTCTCAGTGACGGAGTGAGTGTACAGGGAGTGTATTCTCTCAGTGTGGGAGTGAGTGTACAGGGAGTGTATTCTCTCAGTGTGGGAGTGAGTGTACAGGGAGTGTATTCTCTCAGTGTTGAAGTGAGTGTACAGGGAGTGTGTTCTCTGGGTGACGGAGTGAATGTACAGGGAGTGTATTTTCTCAGTGTCGGAGTGAGTGTACAGGGAGTGTATTCTCTCAGTGTGGGAGTGAGTGTACAGGGAGTGTATTCTCTCAGTGTGGGAGTGAGTGTACAAGGAGTGTATTCTCTCAGTGTCGGAGTGAGTGTACAGGGAGTGTATTCTCTCAGTGTCGGAGTGAGTGTACAGGGAGTGTATTCTCTCAGTGTGGGAGTGAGTGTACAGGGAGTGTATTCTCTCAGTGACGCAGTGAGTGTACAGGGAGTGTATTCTCTCAGTGTGGGAGTGAGTGTACAGGGAGTGTATTCTCTCAGTGTCGGAGTGAGTGTACAGGGAGTGTATTCTCTCAGTGTGGGAGTGAGTGTACAGGGAGTGTATTCTCTCAGTGACGCAGTGAGTGTACAGGGAGTGTATTCTCTCAGTGTCGGAGTGAGTGTACATGGAGTGTATTCTCTCAGTGACGGGGTGAGTGTACAGGGAGTGTATTCTCTCAGTGACGGAGTGAGTGTACAGGGAGTGTATTCTCTCAGTGTGGGAGTGAGTGTACAGGGAGTGTATTCTCTCAGTGTCGGAGTGAGTGTACAGGGAGTGTATTCTCTCAGTGTCGGAGTGAGTGTACAGGGAGTGTATTCTCTCAGTGTGGGAGTGAGTGTACAGGGAGTGTATTCTCTCAGTGTGGGAGTGAGTGTACTGGGAGTGTATTCTCTCAGTGTGGGAGTGAGTCTACAGGGAGTGTATTCTCTCAGTGTCGGAGTGAGTGTACAGGGAGTGTATTCTCTCAGTGTCGGAGTGAGTGTACAGGGAGTGTATTCTCTCAGTGTCGGAGTGAGTGTACAGGGAGTGTATTCTCTCAGTGTGGGAGTGAGTGTACAGGGAGTGTATTCTCCGGGTGAAGCGTCAGTGTACAGGGAGTGTATTCTCTCAGTGTGGGAGTGAGTGTACAGGGAGTGTATTCTCTCAGTGTGGGAGTGAGTGAACAGGGAGTGTATTCTCTCAGTGACTAAGTGAGTGTACAGGGAGTGTATTCTCTCAGTGACGGAGTGAGTGTACAGGGAGTGTATTCTCTCAGTGTCGGAGTGAGTGTACAGGGAGTGTATTCTCTCAGTGTCGGAGTGAGTGTACAGGGAGTGTATTCTCTCAGTGTCGGAGTGAGTGTACAGGCAGTGTATTCTCTCAGTGTGGGAGTGAGTGTACAGGGAGTGTATTCTCTCAGTGTGGGAGTGAGTGTACAGGGAGTGTATTCTCTCAGTGTCAGAGTGAGTGTACAGGGAGTGTATTCTCTCAGTGACGGAGTGAGTGTACAGGGAGTGTATTCTCTCAGTGTGGGAGTGAGTGTACAGGGAGTGTATTCTCTCAGTGTGGGAGTGAGTGTACAGGGAGTGTATTCTCTCAGTGTTGAAGTGAGTGTACAGGGAGTGTGTTCTCTGGGTGACGGAGTGAATGTACAGGGAGTGTATTTTCTCAGTGTCGGAGTGAGTGTACAGGGAGTGTATTCTCTCAGTGTGGGAGTGAGTGTACAGGGAGTGTATTCTCTCAGTGTGGGAGTGAGTGTACAAGGAGTGTATTCTCTCAGTGTCGGAGTGAGTGTACAGGGAGTGTATTCTCTCAGTGTCGGAGTGAGTGTACAGGGAGTGTATTCTCTCAGTGTGGGAGTGAGTGTACAGGGAGTGTATTCTCTCAGTGACGCAGTGAGTGTACAGGGAGTGTATTCTCTCAGTGTCGGAGTGAGTGTACAGGGAGTGTATTCTCTCAGTGTCGGAGTGAGTGTACAGGGAGTGTATTCTCTCAGTGTGGGAGTGAGTGTACAGGGAGTGTATTCTCTCAGTGACGCAGTGAGTGTACAGGGAGTGTATTCTCTCAGTGTCGGAGTGAGTGTACATGGAGTGTATTCTCTCAGTGACGGGGTGAGTGTACAGGGAGTGTATTCTCTCAGTGACGGAGTGAGTGTACAGGGAGTGTATTCTCTCAGTGTGGGAGTGAGTGTACAGGGAGTGTATTCTCTCAGTGTCGGAGTGAGTGTACAGGGAGTGTATTCTCACAGTGTCGGAGTGAGTGTACAGGGAGTGTATTCTCTCAGTGTGGGAGTGAGTGTACAGGGAGTGTATTCTCTCAGTGTGGGAGTGAGTGTACTGGGAGTGTATTCTCTCAGTGTGGGAGTGAGTCTACAGGGAGTGTATTCTCTCAGTGTCGGAGTGAGTGTACAGGGAGTGTATTCTCTCAGTGTCGGAGTGAGTGTACAGGGAGTGTATTCTCTCAGTGTCGGAGTGAGTGTACAGGGAGTGTATTCTCTCAGTGTGGGAGTGAGTGTACAGGGAGTGTATTCTCCGGGTGACAGCGTCAGTGTACAGGGAGTGTATTCTCTCAGTGTGGGAGTGAGTGTACAGGGAGTGTATTCTCTCAGTGTGGGAGTGAGTGAACAGGGAGTGTATTCTCTCAGTGACTAAGTGAGTGTACAGGGAGTGTATTCTCTCAGTGACGGAGTGAGTGTACAGGGAGTGTATTCTCTCAGTGTCGGAGTGAGTGTACAGGGAGTGTATTCTCTCAGTGTCGGAGTGAGTGTACAGGGAGTGTATTCTCTCAGTGTCGGAGTGAGTGTACAGGGAGTGTATTCTCTCAGTGTGGGAGTGAGTGTACAGGGAGTGTATTCTCTCAGTGTGGGAGTGAGTGTACAGGGAGTGTATTCTCTCAGTGTCGGAGTGAGTGGACAGGGAGTGTATTCTCTCAGTGTGGGAGTGAGTGTACAGGGAGTGTATTCTCTCAGTGTGGGAGTAAGTGTACAGGGAGTGTATTCTCTCAGTGTCGGAGTGTGTGTACAGGGAGTGTATTCTCTCAGTGTGGGAGTGAGTGTACAGGGAGTGTATTCTCTCAGTGTGGGAGTGAGTGTACAGGGAGTGTATTCTCTCAGTGTTGGAGTGAGTGTACAGGGAGTGTGTTCTCTGGGTGACGGAGTGAATGTACAGGGAGTGTATTCTCTCAGTGTCGGAGTGAGTGTACAGGGAGTGTATTCTCTCAGTGTGGGAGTGAGTGTACAGGGAGTGTATTCTCTCAGTGACGCAGTGAGTGTACAGGGAGTGTATTCTCTCAGTGTCGGAGTGAGTGTACAGGGAGTGTATTCTCTCAGTGTGGGAGTGAGTGTACAGGGAGTGTATTCTCTCAGTGACTAAGTGAGTGTACAGGGAGTGTATTCTCTCAGTGACGGAGTGAGTGTACAGGGAGGGTATTCTCTCAGTGTGGGAGTGAGTGTACAGGGAGTGTATTCTCTCAGTGTGGGAGTGAGTGTACAGGGAGTGTATTCTCTCAGTGTGGGAGTGAGTGTACAGGGAGTGTATTCTCTCAGTGTCGGAGTGAATGTACAGGGAGTGTATTCTCTCAGTGTCGGAGTGAGTGTACAGGGAGTGTATTCTCACAGTGTGGGAGTGAGTGTACAGGGAGTGTATTCTCTCAGTGACTAAGTGAGTGTACAGGGAGTGTATTCTCTCAGTGACGGACTGAGTGTACAGGGAGTGTATTCTCTCAGTGTCGGAGTGAGTGTACAGGGAGTGTATTCTCTCAGTGACAGAGTGAGTGTACAGGGAGTGTATTCTCTCAGTGTGGGAGTGAGTGTACAGGGAGTGTATTCCCTCAGTGTCGGAGTGAGTGTACAGAGAGTGTATTCTCTCAGTGTCGGAGTGAGTGTACAGGGATTGTATTCTCTCAGTGTCGGAGTGAGTGTACAGGGAGTGTATTCTCTCAGTGTCGGAGTGAGTGTACAGGGAGTGTATTCTCTCAGGGTCGGAGTGAGTGTACAGGGAGTGTATTCTCTCAGTGTGGGAGTGAGTGTACAGGGAGTGTATTCTCTCAGTGTCGGAGTGAGTGTACAGGGAGTGTATTCTCTCAGTGTCGGAGTGAGTGTACAGGGAGTGTATTCTCTCAGTGTCGGAGTGAGTGTACAGGGAGTGTATTCTCTCAGTGTCGGAGTGAGTGTACAGGGAGTGTATTCTCTCAGTGGCGGAGTGAGTGTACAGGGAGTGTATTCTCTCAGTGTCGGACTGAGTGTACAGGGAGTGTATTCTCTCAGTGTCGGAGTGAGTGTACAGGGAGTGTATTCTCTCAGTGTCGGAGTGAGTGTACAGGGAGTGTATTCTCTCAGTGTCGGGGTGAGTGTACAGGGAGTGTATTCTCTCAGTGTCGGAGTGAGTGTACAGGGAGTGTATTCTCTCAGTGTCGGAGTGAGTGTACAGGGAGTGTATTCTCTCAGTGTGGGAGTGAGTGTACAGGGAGTGTATTCTCTCAGTGTCGGAGTGAGTGTACAGGGAGTGTATTCTCTCAGTGTCGGAGTGAGTGTACAGGGAGTGTATTCTCTCAGTGATGGAGTGAGTGTACAGGGAGTGTATTCTCTCAGTGTCGGAGTGAGTGTACAGGGAGTGTATTCTCTCAGTGTGGGAGTGAGTGTACAGGGAGTGTATTCTCTCAGTGTGGGAGTGAGTGTACAGGGAGTGTATTCTCTCAGTGTGGGAGTGAGTGTACAGGGAGTGTATTCTCTCAGTGTGGGAGTGAGTGTACAGGGAGTGTATTCTCTCAGTGTGGGAGTGAGTGTACACGGAGTGTATTCTCTCAGTGTCGGAGTGAGTGTACAGGGAGTGTATTCTCTCAGTGTGGGAGTGAGTGTACAGGGAGTGTATTCTCTCAGTGTCGGAGTGAGTGTACAGGGAGTGTCTTCTCTCAGTGTGGGAGTGAGTGTACAGGGAGTGTATTCTCTCAGTGTCGGAGTGAGTGTACAGGGAGTGTCTTCTCTCAGTGTCGGAGTGAGTGTACAGGGAGTGTATTCTCTCAGTGTCGGAGTGAGTGTACAGGGAGTGTATTCTCTCAGTGTGGGAGTGAGTGTACAGGGAGTGCATTCTCTCAGTGTGGGAGTGAGTGTACAGGGAGTGTATTCTCTCAGTGTGGGAGTGTGTGTACAGGGAGTGTATTCTCTCAGTGTCGGAGTGAGTGTACAGGGAGTGTATACTCTCAGTGTCGGAGTGAGTGTACAGGGAGTGTATTCTCTCAGTGTGGGAGTGAGTGTACAGGGAGTGTATTCTCTCAGTGTCGGAGTGAGTGTACAGGGAGTGTATTCTCTCAGTGTGGGAGTGAGTGTACAGGGAGTGTATTCTCTCAGTGTGGGAGTGAGTGTACAGGGAGTGTATTCTCTCAGTGTCAGAGTGAGTGTACAGGGAGTGTATTCTCTCAGTGACGGAGTGAGTGTACAGGGAGTGTATTCTCTCAGTGTCAGAGTGAGTGAACAGGGAGTGTATTCTCTCAGTGTGGGAGTGAGTGTACAGGGAGTGTATTCTCTCAGTGTGGGAGTGAGTGTACAGGGAGTGTATTCTCTCAGTGTGGGAGTGAGTGTACAGGGAGTGTATTCTCTCAGTGTCGGAGTGAGTGTACAGGGAGTGTATTCTCTCAGTGTGGGAGTGAGTGTACAGGGAGTGTATTCTCTCAGTGTGGGAGTGAGTGTACAGGGAGTGTATTCTCTCAGTGTTGGAGTGAGTGTACAGGGAGTGTGTTCTCTGGGTGACGGAGTGAATGTACAGGGAGTGTATTCTCTCAGTGTCGGAGTGAGTGTACAGGGAGTGTATTCTCTCAGTGTGGGAGTGAGTGTACAGGGAGTGTATTCTCTCAGTGACGCAGTGAGTGTACAGGGAGTGTATTCTCTCAGTGTCGGAGTGAGTGTACAGGGAGTGTATTCTCTCAGTGACGGGGTGAGTGTACAGGGAGTGTATTCTCTCAGTGTGGGAGTGAGTGTACAGGGAGTGTATTCTCTCAGTGACGGAGTGAGTGTACAGGGAGTGTATTCTCTCAGTGTGGGAGTGAGTGTACAGGGAGTGTATTCTCTCAGTGTGGGAGTGAGTGTACAGGGAGTGTATTCTCTCAGTGACTAAGTGAGTGTACAGGGAGTGTATTCTCTCAGTGACGGAGTGAGTGTACAGGGAGTGTATTCTCTCAGTGTCGGAGTGAGTGTACAGGGAGTGTATTCTCTCAGTGACAGAGTGAGTGTACAGGGAGTGTATTCTCTCAGTGTGGGAGTGAGTGTACAGGGAGTGTATTCCCTCAGTGTCGGAGTGAGTGTACAGGGAGTGTATTCTCTCAGTGTCGGAGTGAGTGTACAGGGATTGTATTCTCTCAGTGTCGGAGTGAGTGTACAGGGAGTGTATTCTCTCAGTGTCGGAGTGAGTGTACAGGGAGTGTATTCTCTCAGGGTCGGAGTGAGTGTACAGGGAGTGTATTCTCTCAGTGTGGGAGTGACTGTACAGGGAGTGTATTCTCTCAGTGTCGGAGTGAGTGTACAGGGAGTGTATTCTCTCAGTGTCGGAGTGAGTGTACAGGGAGTGTATTCTCTCAGTGTGGGAGTGAGTGTACAGGGAGTGTATTCTCTCAGTGTGGGAGTGAGTGTACAGGGAGTGTATTCTCTCAGTGTGGGAGTGAGTGTACAGGGAGTGTATTCTCTCAGTGTCGGAGTGAGTGTACAGGGAGTGTATTCTCTCAGTGTCGGAGTGAGTGTACAGGGAGTGTATTCTCTCAGTGTCGGAGTGAGTGTACAGGGAGTGTATTCTCTCAGTGTCGGAGTGAGTGTACAGGGAGTGTATTCTCTCAGTGGCGGAGTGAGTGTACAGGGAGTGTATTCTCTCAGTGTCGGACTGAGTGTACAGGGAGTGTATTCTCTCAGTGTCGGAGTGAGTGTACAGGGAGTGTATTCTCTCAGTGTCGGAGTGAGTGTACAGGGAGTGTATTCTCTCAGTGTCGGAGTGAGTGTACAGGGAGTGTATTCTCTCAGTGTCGGAGTGAGTGTACAGGGAGTGTATTCTCTCAGTGTCGGAGTGAGTGTACAGGGAGTGTATTCTCTCAGTGTCGGAGTGAGTGTACAGGGAGTGTATTCTCTCAGTGTCGGAGTGAGTGTACAGGGAGTGTATTCTCTCAGTGTCGGAGTGAGTGTACAGGGAGTGTATTCTCTCAGTGTGGGAGTGAGTGTACAGGGAGTGTATTCTCTCAGTGTCGGAGTGAGTGTACAGGGAGTGTATTCTCTCAGTGATGGAGTGAGTGTACAGGGAGTGTATTCTCTCAGTGTCGGAGTGAGTGTACAGGGAGTGTATTCTCTCAGTGTGGGAGTGAGTGTACAGGGAGTGTATTCTCTCAGTGTGGGAGTGAGTGTACAGGGAGTGTATTCTCTCAGTGTGGGAGTGAGTGTACAGGGAGTGTATTCTCTCAGTGTGGGAGTGAGTGTACAGGGAGTGTATTCTCTCAGTGATGGAGTGAGTGTACAGGGAGTGTATTCTCTCAGTGTGGGAGTGAGTGTACAGGGAGTGTATTCTCTCAGTGTCGGAGTGAGTGTACAGGGAGTGTATTCTCTCAGTGTCGGAGTGAGTGTACAGGGAGCGTATTCTCTCAGTGTCGGAGTGAGTGTACAGGGAGTGTATTCTCTCAGTGTCGGAATGAGTGTACAGGGAGTGTATTCTCTCAGTGTCGGAGTGAGTGTACAGGGAGTGTATTCTCTCAGTGTGGGAGTGAGTGTACAGGGAGTGTATTCTCTCAGTGTGGGAGTGAGTGTACAGGGAGTGTATTCTCTCAGTGTGGGAGTGAGAGTACAGGGAGTGTATTCTCTCAGTGATGGAGTGAGTGTACAGGGAGTGTATTCTCTCAGTGTGGGAGTGAGTGTACAGGGAGTGTATTCTCTCAGTGTGGGAGTGTGTGTACAGGGAGTGTATTCTCTCAGTGTGGGAGTGTGTGTACAGGGAGTGTATTCTCTCAGTGTCGGAGTGAGTGTACAGGGAGTGTATACTCTCAGTGTCGGAGTGAGTGTACAGGGAGTGTATTCTCTCAGTGTGGGAGTGAGTGTACAGGGAGTGTATTCTCTCAGTGTCGGAGTGAGTGTACAGGGAGTGTATTCTCTCAGTGTGGGAGTGAGTGTACAGGGAGTGTATTCTCTCAGTGTGGGAGTGAGTGTACAGGGAGTGTATTCTCTCAGTGTGGGAGTGAGTGTACAGGGAGTGTATTCTCTCAGTGATGGAGTGAGTGTACAGGGAGTGTATTCTCTCAGTGTCGGAGTGAGTGTACAGGGAGTGTATTCTCTCAGTGTGGGAGTGAGTGTACAGGGAGTGTATTCTCTCAGTGTGGGAGTGTGTGTACAGGGAGTGTATTCTCTCAGTGTCGGAGTGAGTGTACAGGGAGTGTATACTCTCAGTGTCGGAGTGAGTGTACAGGGAGTGTATTCTCTCAGTGTGGGAGTGAGTGTACAGGGAGTGTATTCTCTCAGTGTCAGAGTGAGTGTACAGGGAGTGTATTCTCTCAGTGTCAGGGTGAGTGTACAGGGAGTGTATTCTCTCAGTGTCGGAGTGAGTGTACAGGGAGTGTATTCTCTCAGTGTGGGAGTGAGTGTACAGGGAGTGTATTCTCTCAGTGTGGGAGTGAGTGTACAGGGACTGTATTCTCTCAGTGTCGGACTGAGTGTACAGGGAGTGTATTCTCTGGGTGACGGAGTGAGTGTACAGGGAGTGTATTCTCTCAGTGTCGGAGTGAGTGTACAGGGAGTGTATTCTCTCAGTGTCGGAGTGAGTGTACAGGGAGTGTATTCTCTCAGTGTGGGAGTGAGTGTACAGGGAGTGTATTCTCTCAGTGTGGGAGTGAGTGTACAGGGAGTGTATTCTCTCAGTGTCGGAGTGAGTGTACAGGGAGTGTATTCTCTCAGTGTGGGAGTGAGTGTACAGGGAGTGTATTCTCTCTGTGTCGGAGTGAGTGTACAGGGAGTGTATTCTCTCAGTGTGGAAGTGAGTGTACAGGGAGTGTAATATCTCAGTGTGGGAGTGAGTGTACAGGGAGTGTATTCTCTCAGTGTGGGAGTGAGTGTACAGGGAGTGTATTCTCTCAGTGTCGGAGTGAGTGCACAGGGAGTGTATTCTCTCAGTGTGGGAGTGAGTGTACAGGGAGTGTATTCTCTCAGTGTGGGAGTGAGTGTACAGGGAGTGTATTCTCTCAGTGACGCAGTGAGTGTACAGGGAGTGTATTCTCTCAGTGTCGGAGTGAGTGTACAGGGAGTGTATTCTCTCAGTGTCGGAGTGAGTGTACAGATGTGTATTCTCTCAGTGACGGAGTGAGTGTACAGGGAGTGTATTCTCTCAGTGTGGGAGTGAGTGTACAGGGAGTGTATTCTCTCAGTGTGGGAGTGAGTGTACAGGGAGTGTATTCTCTCAGTGACTAAGTGAGTGTACAGGGAGTGTATTCTCTCAGTGACGGAGTGAGTGTACAGGGAGTGTATTCTCTCAGTGTCGGAGTGAGTGTACAGGGAGTGTATTCTCTCAGTGACAGAGTGAGTGTACAGGGAGTGTATTCTCTCAGTGTGGGAGTGAGTGTACAGGGAGTGTATTCCCTCAGTGTCGGAGTGAGTGTACAGGGAGTGTATTCTCTCAGTGTCGGAGTGAGTGTACAGGGAGTGTATTCTCTCAGTGTGGGAGTGAGTGTACAGGGAGTGTATTCTCTCAGTGTGGGAGTGAGTGTACAGGGAGTGTATTCTCTCAGTGTGGGAGTGAGTGTACAGGGAGTGTATTCTCTCAGTGTGGGAGTGAGTGTACAGGGAGTGTATTCTCTCAGTGTGGGAGTGAGTGTACAGGGAGTGTATTCTCTCAGTGTCGGAGTGAGTGTACAGGGAGTGTATTCTCTCAGTGTCGGAGTGAGTGTACAGGGAGTGTATTCTCTCAGTGTCGGAGTGAGTGTACAGGGAGTGTATTCTCTCAGTGTCGGAGTGAGTGTACAGGGAGTGTATTCTCTCAGTGGCGGAGTGAGTGTACAGGGAGTGTATTCTCTCAGTGTCGGACTGAGTGTACAGGGAGTGTATTCTCTCAGTGTCGGAGTGAGTGTACAGGGAGTGTATTCTCTCAGTGTCGGAGTGAGTGTACAGGGAGTGTATTCTCTCAGTGTCGGAGTGAGTGTACAGGGAGTGTATTCTCTCAGTGTCGGAGTGAGTGTACAGGGAGTGTATTCTCTCAGTGTCGGAGTGAGTGTACAGGGAGTGTATTCTCTCAGTGTCGGAGTGAGTGTACAGGGAGTGTATTCTCTCAGTGTCGGAGTGAGTGTACAGGGAGTGTATTCTCTCAGTGTCGGAGTGAGTGTACAGGGAGTGTATTCTCTCAGTGTGGGAGTGAGTGTACAGGGAGTGTATTCTCTCAGTGTCGGAGTGAGTGTACAGGGAGTGTATTCTCTCAGTGTCGGAGTGAGTGTACAGGGAGTGTATTCTCTCAGGGTCGGAGTGAGTGTACAGGGAGTGTATTCTCTCAGTGTGGGAGTGAGTGTACAGGGAGTGTATTCTCTCAGTGTCGGAGTGAGTGTACAGGGAGTGTATTCTCTCAGTGTCGGAGTGAGTGTACAGGGAGTGTATTCTCTCAGTGTGGGAGTGAGTGTACAGGGAGTGTATTCTCTCAGTGTGGGAGTGAGTGTACAGGGAGTGTATTCTCTCAGTGTGGGAGTGAGTGTACAGGGAGTGTATTCTCTCAGTGTCGGAGTGAGTGTACAGGGAGTGTATTCTCTCAGTGTCGGAGTGAGTGTACAGGGAGTGTATTCTCTCGTGTCGGAGTGAGTGTACAGGGAGTGTATTCTCTCAGGTGTCGGAGTGAGTGTACAGGGAGTGTATTCTCTCAGTGTCGGAGTGAGTGTACAGGGAGTGTATTCTCTCAGTGTCGGAGTGAGTGTACAGGGAGTGTATTCTCTCAGTGTCGGAGTGAGTGTACAGGGAGTGTATTCTCTCAGTGTCGGAGTGAGTGTACAGGGAGTGTATTCTCTCAGTGTCGGAGTGAGTGTACAGGGAGTGTATTCTCTCAGTGTCGGAGTGAGTGTACAGGGAGTGTATTCTCTCAGTGTCGGAGTGAGTGTACAGGGAGTGTATTCTCTCAGTGTCGGAGTGAGTGTACAGGGAGTGTATTCTCTCAGTGTCGGAGTGAGTGTACAGGGAGTGATTCTCTCAGTGTCGGAGTGAGTGTACAGGGAGTGTATTCTCTCAGTGTCGGGAGTGAGTGTACAGGGAGTGTATTCTCTCAGTGTCGGAGTGAGTGTACAGGGAGTGTATTCTCTCAGTGATGGAGTGAGTGTACAGGGAGTGTATTCTCTCAGTGTGGGAGTGAGTGTACAGGGAGTATATTCTCTCAGTGTGGGAGTGAGTGTACAGGGAGTGTATTCTCTCAGTGTGGGAGTGAGTGTACAGGGAGTGTATTCTCTCAGTGTGGGAGTGAGTGTACAGGGAGTGTATTCTCTCAGTGATGGAGTGAGTGTACAGGGAGTGTATTCTCTCAGTGTGGGAGTGAGTGTACAGGGAGTGTATTCTCTCAGTGTCGGAGTGAGTGTACAGGGAGTGTATTCTCTCAGTGTCGGAGTGAGTGTACAGGGAGCGTATTCTCTCAGTGTCGGAGTGAGTGTACAGGGAGTGTATTCTCTCAGTGTCGGAATGAGTGTACAGGTAGTGTATTCTCTCAGTGTCGGAGTGAGTGTACAGGGAGTGTATTCTCTCAGTGTGGGAGTGAGTGTACAGGGAGTGTATTCTCTCAGTGTGGGAGTGAGTGTACAGGGAGTGTATTCTCTCAGTGTGGGAGTGAGTGTACAGGGAGTGTATTCTCTCAGTGATGGAGTGAGTGTACAGGGAGTGTATTCTCTCAGTGTGGGAGTGAGTGTACAGGGAGTGTATTCTCTCAGTGTGGGAGTGAGTGTACAGGGAGTGTATTCTCTCAGTGTGGGAGTGTGTGTACAGGGAGTGTATTCTCTCAGTGTCGGAGTGAGTGTACAGGGAGTGTATACTCTCAGTGTCGGAGTGAGTGTACAGGGAGTGTATTCTCTCAGTGTGGGAGTGAGTGTACAGGGAGTGTATTCTCTCAGTGTCGGAGTGAGTGTACAGGGAGTGTATTCTCTCAGTGTGGGAGTGAGTGTACAGGGAGTGTATTCTCTCAGTGTGGGAGTGAGTGTACAGGGAGTGTATTCTCTCAGTGATGGAGTGAGTGTACAGGGAGTGTATTCTCTCAGTGTCGGAGTGAGTGTACAGGGAGTGTATTCTCTCAGTGTGGGAGTGAGTGTACAGGGAGTGTATTCTCTCAGTGTGGGAGTGTGTGTACAGGGAGTGTATTCTCTCAGTGTCGGAGTGAGTGTACAGGGAGTGTATACTCTCAGTGTCGGAGTGAGTGTACAGGGAGTGTATTCTCTCAGTGTGGGAGTGAGTGTACAGGGAGTGTATTCTCTCAGTGTCAGAGTGAGTGTACAGGGAGTGTATTCTCTCAGTGTCAGGGTGAGTGTACAGGGAGTGTATTCTCTCAGTGTCGGAGTGAGTGTACAGGGAGTGTATTCTCTCAGTGTGGGAGTGAGTGTACAGGGAGTGTATTCTCTCAGTGTGGGAGTGAGTGTACAGGGACTGTATTCTCTCAGTGTCGGACTGAGTGTACAGGGAGTGTATTCTCTGGGTGACGGAGTGAGTGTACAGGGAGTGTATTCTCTCAGTGTCGGAGTGAGTGTACAGGGAGTGTATTCTCTCAGTGTCGGAGTGAGTGTACAGGGAGTGTATTCTCTCAGTGTGGGAGTGAGTGTACAGGGAGTGTATTCTCTCAGTGTGGGAGTGAGTGTACAGGGAGTGTATTCTCTCAGTGTCGGAGTGAGTGTACAGGGAGTGTATTCTCTCAGTGTGGGAGTGAGTGTACAGGGAGTGTATTCTCTCTGTGTCGGAGTGAGTGTACAGGGAGTGTATTCTCTCAGTGTGGAAGTGAGTGTACAGGGAGTGTATTCTCTCAGTGTGGGAGTGAGTGTACAGGGAGTGTATTCTCTCAGTGTGGGAGTGAGTGTACAGGGAGTGTATTCTCTCAGTGTCGGAGTGAGTGCACAGGGAGTGTATTCTCTCAGTGTGGGAGTGAGTGTACAGGGAGTGTATTCTCTCAGTGTCGGAGTGAGTGTACAGGGAGTGTATTCTCTCAGTGTCGGAGTGAGTGTACAGGGAGTGTATTCTATCAGTGTCGGAGTGAGTGTACAGGGAGTGTATTCTCTCAGTGTCGGAGTGAGTGTACAGGGAGTGTATTCTCTCAGTGACGGAGTGAGTGTACAGGGAGTGTATTCTCTCAGTGTCGGAGTGAGTGTACAGTGAGTGTATTCTCTCAGTGTCGGAGTGAGTGTACTGGGAGTGTATTCTCTCAGTGTCGGAGTGAGTGTACAGGGAGTGTATTCTCTGGGTGACGGAGTGAGTGTACAGGATGTGTATTCTCTCAGTGTGGGAGTGAGTGTACAGGGAGTGTATTCTCTCAGTGTCGGAGTGAGTGTACAGGGAGTGTATTCTCTCAGTGTCGGAGTGAGTGTACAGGGAGTGTATTCTCTCAGTGTGGGAGTGAGTTTACAGGGAGTGTATTCTCTCAGTGTGGGCGTGAGTGTACAGGGAGTGTATTCTCTCAGTGTCGTAGTGAGTGTACAGGGAGTGTATTCTCTCAGTGTCGGAGTGAGTGTACAGGGAGTGTATTCTCTCAGTGTGGGAGTGAGTGTACAGGGAGTGTATTCTCTCAGTGTGGGAGTGAGTGTACAGGGAGTGTATTCTCTCAGTGTCAGAGTGAGTGTACAGGGAGTGTATTCTCTCAGTAACGGAGTGAGTGTACAGGGAGTGTATTCTCTCAGTGTCGGAGTGACTGTACAGGGAGTGTATTCTCTGGGTGACGGAGTGATTGTACAGGGAGTGTATTCTCTCAGTGTCGGAGTGAGTGTACAGGGAGTGTATTCTCTCAGTGTGGGAGTGAGTGTACAGGGAGTGTATTCTCTCAGTGTGGGAGTGAGTGTACAGGGAGTGTATTCTCTCAGTGTGGGAGTGAGTGTACAGGGAGTGTATTCTCTCAGTGTCGGAGTGAGTGTACAGGGAGTGTGTTCTCTCAGTGTCGGAGTGAGTGTACAGGGACTGTATTCTCTCAGTGTGGGAGTGAGTGTACAGGGAGTGTATTCTCTCAGTGACAGAGTGAGTGTACAGGGAGTGTATTATCTGGGTGTCGGAGTGAGTGTACAGGGAGTTTATTCTCTCAGTGTATGAGTGAGTGTACAGGGAGTGTATTCTCTCAGTGTCGGAGTGAGTGTACAGGGAGTGTATTCTCTGTGTCGGAGTGAGTGTACAGGGAGTGTATTCTCTCAGTGTCGGAGTGAGTGTACAGGGAGTGTATTCTCTGGGTGACGGAGTGAGTGTACAGGGAGTGTATTCTCTCAGTGTCGGAGTGAGTGTACAGGGAGTGTATTCTCTCAGTGACGGAGTGAGTGTACAGGGAGTGTATTCTCTCAGTGTCGGAGTGAGTGTACAGGGAGTGTATTCTCTGGGTGACGGAGTGAGTGTACAGGGAGTGTATTCTCTCAGTGTGGGAGTGAGTGTACAGGGAGTGTATTCTCTCAGTGTCGGAGTGAGTGTACAGGGAGTGTATTCTCTGGGTGACGGAGTGAGTGTACAGGGAGTGTATTCTCTCAGTGTGGGAGTGAGTGTACAGGGAGTGTATTCTCTCAGTGTCGGAGTGAGTGTACAGGGAGTGTATTCTCTCAGTGTCGGAGTGAGTGTACAGGGAGTGTATTCTCTGGGTGACGGAGTGAGTGTACAGGGAGTGTATTCTCTCAGTGTGGGAGTGAGTGTACAGGGAGTGTATTCTCTCAGTGTCGGAGTGAGTGTACAGGGAGTGTATTCTCTCAGTGTGGGAGTGAGTGTACAGGGAGTGTATTCTCTCAGTGTCGGAGTGAGTGTACAGGGAGTGTATTCTCGCAGTGTCGGAGTGAGTGTACAGGGAGTGTATTCTCTCAGTGACGGAGTGAGTGTACAGGGAGTGTATTCTCTCAGTGTGGGAGTGAGTGTACAGGGAGTGTATTCTCTCAGTGTGGGAGTGAGTGTACAGGGAGTGTATTCTCTGGGTGACGGAGTGAGTGTACAGGGAGTGTATTCTCTGGGTGACGGAGTGAGTGTACAGGGAGTGTATTCTCTCAGTGTGGGAGTGAGTGTACATGGAGTGTATTCTCTCAGTGTGGGAGTGAGTGTACAGGGAGTGTATTCTCTGGGTGACGGAGTGAGTGTACAGGGAGTGTATTCTCTGGGGGACGGAGTGAGTGTACAGGGAGTGTATTCCTGGATCTCAATCCCAGAGTTATTGGTTTCCGATCTCTCCTGACCTACCTCGTGGATGATGAAATTCTCCTGCAGGAATCTGGGTGGGATATTCCGCAGCTTTTCCAGGGTTTCTACCAGACCCTGACAATCTTTCAGCTTGTCCGAAGATCCCAGGCTGACCTTCAGGAGGACCAGGGCCACTCGGAATATCACCTTCACTCCTGGAATATAACCGGGTTCGGTGTGATCACTCACAGACTGACTCTCACCACCCCGTAGCCCGGACTCAGCCCCCCCTCCCTCCCCTTCTCCCTCTCGCTCTCGCTCTCGCTCTCCCGGCCCCTCCCTCACTCCCTCCACCTCTCTCCCACTCCCTCCGCCTCTCTCTCACTCCCACCACCTCTCTCTCACTCCCACCACCTCTCTCTCACTCCCACCACCTCTCTCTCGTCCCCTCCGCCTCTCTCTCGCTCCCTCCACCTCTCTCTCTCTCCCTCCGCCTCTCTCTCTCCCTCCGTCTCTCTCTCTCTCCCTCCGACTCTCTCTCTCTCCCTCCACCTCTCTCTCACTCCCTCTGCCTCTCCCTTCTCCCTCTCGCTCTCGCTCTCGCTCACTCGCTCCACCGCTCTCCCGGCCTCTCCCTCGCTCCCTCCGCCTCTCTCTCGCTCCCTCCGCCTCTCTCTCTCTCCCTCCGCCTCTCTCTCGCTCCCTCCGCCTCTCTCTCGCTCCCTCCGCCTCTCTCTCGCTCCCTCCGCCTCTCTCTCGCTCCCTCCGCCTCTCTCTCGCTCCCTCCGCCTCTCTCACTCCCTCCGCCTCTCTCTCGCTCCCTCCGCCTATCACTCCCTCTGCCTCTCTCTCACTCCCTCCGCCTCTCTCTCACTCCCTCTGCCTCTCTCACCCTCTCCCCCGCCTCTCTCTCGCTCCCTCTGCCTCTCCCTCCGCCTCTCTCTCGCTCCCTCTGCCTCTCCCTCCGCCTCTCTCTCGCTCCCTCCGCCTCTCTCTCGCTCCCTCTGCCTCTCCCTCCGCCTCTCTCTCGCTCCCTCCACCTCTCTCTCGCTCCCTCTGCCTCTCACTCCGCCTCTCTCCCGCTCCCTCCGCCTCTCTCTCTCTCCCTCCGCCTCTCTCTCGCTCCCTTCGCCTCTCTCCCGCTCCCCTTGCCTCTCTCTCTCTCCCTCCGCCTCTCTCCCTCACTCCCTCCGCCTCCCTCTCACTCCCTGCGCCTCTCTCTCGCTCCCTCCGCCTCTTTCTCGCTCCCTCCGCCTCTCTCTCACTCCCTCTGCCTCTCCCTCCGCCTCTCTCCCGCTCCCCCTGCCTCTTTCTCTCTCCCTCCGCCTCAGTCCCTCACTCCCTCTGCCTCTCTCTCACTCCCTGCGCCTCTCTCTCTCTCCCTCCGCCTCTTTCTCGCTCCCTCCGCCTCTCTCTCACGCCCTCTGCCTCTCCCTCCGCCTCTCTCTCGCTCCCTCTGCCTCTCCCTCCGCCTCTCTCTCGCTCCCTCTGCCTCTCCCTCCACCGCTCTCTCGTTCCCTCTGCCTCTCCCTCCGCCTCTCTCTCGTTCCCTCCGCCTCTCTCTCGCTCCCTCTCCCGCTCCCTCCGCCTCTCTCTCGCTCCCTCTCTCGCTCCCTCTCTCGCTCCCTCCGCCTCTCTCTCTCTCCCTCCGCCTCTCTCCCTCACTCCCTCCGCCTCTCTCTCCCTCCGCCTCTTTCTCACTCCCTCCGCCTCTCTCCCGCTCCGTCCGCCTCTCTCCCGCTCCCTCCGCCTCTCCCTCACTCCCTCCGCCTCTCTCCCACTCCGTCCGCCTCTCTCCCTCCCTCCGCCTCTCTCTCGCTTCCTCCACCTCTCTCTCTCTCCCTCCGCCTCTCTCTCTCCCTCCGCCTCTCTCTCACTCCCTCCGCCTCTCCCTCCGCCTCTCTCTCACTCCCTCCGCCTCTCTCCCTCTCCCTCCGCCTCTTTCTCACTCCCTCCGCCTCTCCCTCCACCTCTCTCTCACTCCCTCCGCCTCTCTCTCCACCTCTCTCTCTCCCTCCGCCTCTCTCTCTCTCCCTCCGCCTCTCTCTCTCTCCCTCCGCCTCTCTCTCTCTCCCTCCGCCTCTCTCTGCCTCCGCCTCTCTCTCTCTCTCCGCCTCTCTCTCTCTCCCTCCGCCTCTCTCTCTCTCCCTCCGCCTCTCTCTCTCCCTCCGCCTCTCTCTCCCTCCGCCTCTCTCCCTCTTCCTCCGCCTCTCTCCCTCTCCCTCCGCCTCTCTCCCTCTCCCTCCCTCTCCCTCCACCTCTCTCTCTCTCCCTCCACCTCTCTCTCTCTCCCTCCACCTCTGTCTCTCCCTCCACCTCTCTCTCTCTCCCTCCACCTCTCTCTCTCCCTCCACCTCTCTCTCTCTCCCTCCACCTCTCTCTCTCCCTCCACCTCTCTCTCACTACATCCGTCTCTCTCTCCCACTCTCTCCACCTTCATCTCTCGCTCTCTCCATCTCTCTCTCTCTCCTCCTAATCTGTCTTTTTCTCTGTCTTTCTCTCACTTCCTCTGTCTTTCTATGTATTTCTCCTCTCGCTCCCCCCACTCTATCTCTCTCTCACCCCCATCCGCTTCCCTCTCTGTCTCTCTCTCCCCCTTTTTCTCTCTGTGCTCCTGTCCACCTCTTCTTTTCCTCCTTCTCTCTTCCATTGATCTGTCTCTCTCTCTCTCTCACCCTCTTTCTTTCTCCCCCTAGTCTGTCCCCTCCCTCTATCCCCCTCTATTTCACTCTGATTCCCTCTATCTTCCCTACATCTTGCTCTCACTCATCTGGCCCTCTCACCTTCACTGAAGAACATATCCCACACTCGCAGCACTGTCGCCCAGGGCAGAGTGCGGGAGAAGAGACACATGAACCATTCCGTCATGTAGAGTAGAGGGTCAACCTGGTGTTTCTTCAAGTGTTTGTATGCCACGGCACTGACCTTCTTCAGCAGACTAAACAGGACCTGCCCATCGAGCTGCACTGCCTCCTGGCCAGGAACAAAACATACAGCAAATCAGGGGGAGCAGTCCCAAGAGAGCAGGAATAGCGATCACAGCGCAGGGCGAGCAGCATGAGAGAGAGAGAATAGTGATCACTATGCAGGTGAACAGCGTGAGAGAGAGGGAATAGAAACTACAGTGCAGGGGAGCAGCATGAGAGAGAGGGAATAGTGATCACAGCACAGGAAAAACAGTACAAGGGCAACCAGCACGAGAGTGGGAGAGGGAATAGCGGTCACAACACAGGGGAAGCAGAGTGCACAGCAATCATAGCACAGGGATGAAGGAGAAAAGCCCGTGAAAGAGGAAAGGCTAATCACAGTACAGGGTGGTGTTGGCAAAGCACAAGAGAGAGGGAAGCGCGAACAAAATGCAGGGCGAGCATCACGAGAGAGGAAGAAACTATCTCAGTCCAGGGGGAGCAGCTGAAAAGAGGGGAAAGAGTGATCAACGCACAGGGGGAGAAGCTCAAAAGAGAGGGTCGGACGATCTCAGCACAGGGGGAATAGCACAGGAGAGGGAAAATGATCTCAGCACGGGGATAGCAGCTCAAGAAAGAGGGAAGAGTGATCCCCAGTGCAGGGGGAGCAGCTTGAGAAGGAGGAAAGAGCAATCACAGCGCAGGGAGAGCAGATAATACTCACCAGGCCTTGGCTGTAATAACCTGGGACGTAGAGTTCACAGATTTGAACAAGGCACCAGAAAGCATCCTGTGAGAGGCAGAGGTGAGAAAGGGGACACCTTATTGAGCTGGCGCGATACACTGGGGCAGATCAGAGCCCCTCCCTCCTGTATCCAACCGCAATCACCTGCTCGTGCTTCTACTATCTTTAAACCCCACCCCATCACCCCGCCCCGCCAACAAGGTAGGCCTATTCCCTTGGAGACCGATGGCTAGCTTAGAATCCCAACTGAAGGCAAGTTCTAGTTACAAAGGAACTTTGCTTCCACAGTGACTCTAGGCTGGGCCCTCATATACCAGCTCCACCCACTACCTATGATTGCTGTGCATTCTTTCTTGGCTGCTTCCCCTGTGTTGTGACCGCTATTCCCTCTCCCACTCTCGTGCTGGTTGCCCTTGTACTGTTTTTCCTGTGCTGTGATCACTATTCCCTCTCTCTCATGCTGCTCCCCTGCACTGTAGTTTCTATTCCCTCTCTCTCACACGCTGTTCACCTGCATAGTGATCACTATTCTCTCTCTCATGCTGCTCGCCCTGCGCTGTGATCACTACCCCTCCCTTCCCCCAGGAGTCTCTGCCCTATCACAACTCATCTTGGGATGGGACACACACCGAGGGTACGCCTGAGCCGAACTAGCTTCTCCTGAAGGAGAGTCACGCGGACTCGAAACGCTCGCTCCCTCTGTCCTTCTCTCCGCCGAGGCTGAGTTCGTCCAGCGTTTTCCGTTCTCGTTCCTAACCCCACCACCCCCGCCCCTCCAACCCTTAAACATTCCCGATACCAGCCCTCGGGAGCCGAACTCGAGATTCCTCGGCCAGATGAGATGAGCCGGGGGTGTAGAGCGGGGTCGTCGAGATAGTACGGGCTTGTGACCACAACCCCCGTCGTGTGCTTGGCTAACGCACGTTTCTGACTGTGACCAACGAGAGACGATCGCCGACACACAAAGGTGTAAAAGTAATCTTGGCACACTGATATTTTTACACCCGTCTCAGACAGAAATTCTAGGACTGTCAAACAAAGATTGATTAACCAAGGCTGCGCGCACAATCCAACAGGGAATACAGGGTAATTTGAGAAGCTGGATTCAAAATTGGCTTAGCTGTAGGGGGCAGAGGGTGATGACAGAAGGATGCTTTAGTGACTGGAAGCCAGTGTCCAGTGGTGTCCCACAGGGATCTGTGCTGGGTCCCCTATTATTCGTCATTTATATAAACGGCATAGATGACTATGTGGGGGGGTAGGATTAGTAAGTTTGCGGATGACACAAAGATTGGCCGGGTGGTTAACAGTGAGGTCGAGTGTCTTGGGCTACAGGAAGATATAGATCAGATGGTCAAATGGGCAGATAAGTGGCAGATGGAGTTTAACCCTGAAAAGTGTGAGGTGAT
>NW_027597103.1:7500-102471 GCF_964194155.1 Cetorhinus maximus
AGAGAGAGAGCGGGAGCGAGAGAGAGAGAGAGAGAGATACAGGGTGACATGGCTGTACTCCTGATACAGGAGAGAGGCTGTGGGAAAATCAGGGAGAGAGAGACTGAGTCCAGCAGGTTCCAGATCCAAATCAGAGAGAGGGAGAGCGGGAGAGAGAGCGGGGAGCGAGAGAGAGAGAGAGGGAGAGATACAGGGTGACATGGCTGTATTCCTGATACAGGAGAGAGGCTGTGGGAGAATAAGGGAGAGAGAGACTGAGTCCAGCAGGTACAAGGTCCAAATCAGAGAGAGAGAGAGCGGGAGAGAGAGAGAGCGGGAGAGAGAGCGGGAGAGAGAGAGAGAGAGAGGGAGAGATACAGGGTGACATGGCTGTATTCCTGATACAGGAGAGAGGCTGTGGGAGAATCAGGGAGAGAGAGACTGAGTCCAGCAGGTTCCAGATCCAAATAAGAGAGAGGGAGAGCGGGAGAGAGAGCGGGAGCGAGAGAGAGAGAGAGGGAGAGATACAGGGTGACATTGCTGTACTCCTGATACAGGAGAGAGGCTGTGGGAGAATCAGGGAGAGAGAGACTGAGCCCAGCAGGTTCCAGATCCAAATCAGAGAGAGAGAGAGTGGGAGAGAGAGAGAGAGAGCGGGAGAGAGAGAGAGGGAGAGATACAGGGTGACATGGCTGTACTCCTGATACAGGAGAGAGGCTGTGGGAGAATCAGGGAGAGAGAGACTGAGTCCAGCAGGTACAAGGTCCAAATCAGAGAGAGAGAGAGAGAGGGAGAGAGAGAGAGAGCGGGAGCGAGAGAGAGAGAGAGGGAGAGATACAGGGTGACATGGCTGTACTCCTGATACAGGAGAGAGGCTGTGGGAGAATCAGGGAGAGAGAGACTGAGTCCAGCAGGTACAAGGTCCAAATCAGAGAGAGAGAGAGAGAGGGAGAGAGAGAGAGAGCGGGAGCGAGAGAGAGAGAGAGAGGGAGAGATACAGGGTGACATGGCTGTACTCCTGATACAGGAGAGAGGCTGTGGGAGAATCAGGGAGAGAGAGACTGAGTCCAGCAGGTACAAGGTCCAAATCAGAGAGAGAGAGAGAGAGAGAGAGAGCGGGAGAGAGAGCGGGAGCGAGAGAGAGAGAGAGGGAGAGATACAGGGTGACATGGCTGTACTCCTGATACAGGAGAGAGGCTGTGGGAGAATCAGGGAGAGAGAGACTGAGTCCAGCAGGTTCCAGATCCAAATCAGAGAGCGGGAGAGCGGGAGAGAGAGCGGGAGCGAGAGAGAGAGAGAGGGAGAGATACAGGGTGACATGGCTGTACTCCTGATACAGGAGAGAGGCTGTGGGAGAATCAGGGAGAGAGAGACTGAGTCCAGCAGGTACAAGGTCCAAATCAGAGAGAGAGAGAGCGAGAGAGAGAGAGAGCGGGAGAGAGAGCGGGAGAGAGAGAGAGAGAGAGGGAGAGATACAGGGTGACATGGCTGTATTCCTGATACAGGAGAGAGGCTGTGGGAGAATCAGGGAGAGAGAGACTGAGTCCAGCAGGTACAAGGTCCATATCAGAGAGAGAGAGAGCGGGAGAGAGAGAGCGGGAGAGAGAGCGGGAGAGAGAGAGAGAGAGAGGGAGAGATACAGGGTGACATGGCTGTATTCCTGATACAGGAGAGAGGCTGTGGGAGAATCAGGGAGAGAGAGACTGAGTCCAGCAGGTTCCAGATCCAAATCAGAGAGAGAGAGAGCGGGAGAGAGAGGGAGAGAGTGGGAGAGAGAGCGGGAGAGAGAGAGAGAGAGAGGGAGAGATACAGGGTGACATGGCTGTACTCCTGATACAGGAGAGAGGCTGTGGGAGAATCAGGGAGAGAGAGACTGAGTCCAGCAGGTACAAGGTCCAAATCAGAGAGAGAGAGAGAGAGGGAGAGAGAGAGAGAGCGGGAGAGAGAGAGAGAGAGAGGGAGAGATACAGGGTGACATGGCTGTACTCCTGATACAGGAGAGAGGCTGTGGGAGAATCAGGGAGAGAGAGACTGAGTCCAGCAGGTACAAGGTCCAAATCAGAGAGAGGGAGAGCGGGAGAGAGAGCGGGAGAGAGAGCGGGCGCGAGAGAGAGAGAGAGAGAGCGGGAGAGAGAGCGGGAGCAAGAGAGAGAGAGAGAGAGGGAGAGATACAGGGTGACATGGCTGTACTCCTGATACAGGAGAGAGGCTGTGGGAGAATCAGGGAGAGAGAGACTGAGTCCAGCAGGTACAAGGTCCAAATCAGAGAGAGAAAGAGAGAGAGAGAGAGAGCGGGAGAGAGAGCGGGAGCGAGAGAGAGAGGGAGAGATACAGGGTGACATGGCTGTACTCCTGATACAGGAGAGAGGCTGTGGGAAAATCAGGGAGAGAGAGACTGAGTCCAGCACGTTCCAGATCCAAATCAGAGAGAGAGAGAGCGGGAGAGAGAGATAGAGAGAGAGAGCGGGAGCGAGAGAGAGAGAGAGGGAGAGATACAGGGTGACATGGCTGTACTCCTGATACAGGAGAGAGGCTGTGGGAGAATCAGGGAGAGAGAGACTGAGTCCAGCAGGTTCCAGATCCAAATCAGAGAGAGGGAGAGCGGGAGAGAGAGCGGGAGCGAGAGAGAGAGAGAGAGAGAGAGAGAGAGCGGGAGAGAGAGCGGGAGCGAGAGAGAGAGAGAGAGGGAGAGATACAGGGTGACATGGCTGTATTCCTGATACAGGAGAGAGGCTGTGGGAGAATCAGGGAGAGAGAGACTGAGTCCAGCAGGTACAAGGTCCAAATCAGAGAGAGGGAGAGAGAGAGAGAGAGAGAGAGAGCGGGAGAGAGACAGAGAGAGAGAGAGAGACAGAGAGAGAGAGAGAGAGAGAACGGGAGAGAGAGCGGGAGAGAGAGAGCGGGAGAGAGAGAGAGAGAGAGAGACAGAGAGAGAGAGAGAGAGAGCGGGAGAGAGAGCGGGAGAGAGAGAGCAGGAGGGAGAGAGGGAGAGAGAGAGGGTGAGAGAGAGAGAGATAGGGAGAGAGCGGGAGGGAGAGAGGGAGAGGGAGAGGGTGAGAGAGACGGGACAGTGTATCAGGAAGGGAGAGTGAGGAAAGGAGAGACTGGGCTGGGGGGAGACTGGGGTGGGGGGAGACTGGGGTGGGGGAGACTAGGGTGGGAGGAGACTGGGGTGGGGGGAGGGAGGGAGGGAGAGGGAGGGAGGGTGAGAGGAACAGAGGGTTGAAAATGGAGAGAGAGAGGGAGGGAGAGATAGAAGAATATAGACAAACGGAGAGAGAGAGAGGGAGCAACAGGGAGAGGATGAGACATGGGGAGGGTGATGGTGTGAGAGAGAGATAGAGACAGAGGGAGAGAGGGAAAGAGAGAGAAGGAGAGACAGTGATGGACAGTTACAGAGAAAGAGAGGGAGTGGGATGGAGAGAGTGAGGGAGACAGAGAGAGAAAAAGGGAGAGAGAGAGGGAGACAGAGAGAGAAAAAGGGAGAGAGGGAGACAGAGAGAGGAAGAGACAGTGAGGGGTAGAGCGGGATGGAGGTCGGAGGGAGAGTGGGACAGAGAGAGAGATAGAAAAGGAGAGACAGAGAGTGAGCTGGAGAGACAGAGAGACAAGGAGAGGGAGGGAGAGATGGAGTGAACAGGGAAGCAAGGAAGAGAGAGAGAATGATGGAGAGGCAGAGAAAGAGAGAGTGACGGCCAGAGATGAGAGAGGGAGTGAGATGGAGACGGATATGGAGAGAGAGAGGGAGTGAGATGGAGATGGGGATGGAGAGAGAGGGAGTGAGATGGAGATGGGGATGGAGAGAGAGGGAGTGAGATGAAGATGGGGATGGAGAGAGAGGGAGTGAGATGGAGATGGGGATGGAGAGAGAGGGAGTGAGATGGAGAAGGGGATGGAGAGAGAGAAGGAGTGAGATGGAGATGTGGACGGAGAGAGAGAGGGAGTGAGATGGAGATGGGGATGGAGAGAGAGAGGGAGTGAGATTTAGATGGGGATGGGGAGAGAGAGGGAGTGAGATGAAGATGGGGATGGAGAGAGAGGGAGTGAGATGGAGATGGGGATGGAGAGAGAGGGAGTGAGATGGAGACGGATATGGAGAGAGAGAGGGAGTGAGATGGAGACGGATATGGAGAGAGAGAGGGAGTGAGGTGGAGATGGGGATGGAGAGAGAGAGGGAGTGAGATGGTGATGGGGATGGAGAGAGAGAGGGAGTGAGATGGAGATGGATATGGAGAGAGAGAGGGAGTGAGGTGGAGATGGGGATGGAGAGAGAGGGAGTGAGATGGAGATGGGGATGGAGAGAG
Organism: Cetorhinus maximus; assembly: GCF_964194155.1. Taxonomy (NCBI): domain Eukaryota; kingdom Metazoa; phylum Chordata; class Chondrichthyes; order Lamniformes; family Cetorhinidae; genus Cetorhinus; species Cetorhinus maximus. Next base: position 11,784 of record NW_027597103.1, read on the forward strand.
AGGGAGTGAGATGGAGAAGGGGATGGAGAGAGAGAAGGAGTGAGATGGAGATGTGGACGGAGAGAGAGAGGGAGTGAGATGGAGATGGTGTTGGAGAGAGAGAGGGAGTGAGATGGAGATGTGGACGGAGAGAGAGAGGGAGTGAGATGGAGATGGTGTTGGAGAGAGAGAGGGAGTGAGATGGTGATGGGTATCGAGAGAGAGAGGAAGTGAGATGGGGGTGGAGAGACAGACAGTGAGATGCAGACAGGGATGGAGAGAGTGTGAGATGGAGAAAGAAAGAGAGGGAGAGAGGCTTGTTCTCACAGGACTGTAGAATCTTCGATCTTCTCCGACTCAGCCTGGCCTGTAAGTTACTGGGTTCCCTGAAAGGCAGAGATGGAGAGAATGAGGGAGAGGATGAGGGAGATTGATCAGTGAACACATTCAGCTAGAACACATTAATGAAATAAATACTGACCCCATCTCCGGCAAATCTTCACTCTCCAAATCAGTCCTCTGATCCTGGAGGCTATCTAAACACACAAAGAGAATCCAGGAGTCAGTCAAAATCCAGAGAGAGAGGGGACTGAGAGACACCAGTCAGTGTACAGATATCTCCCTGAGAGAGAGAGGGGACTGAGAGACACCAGTCAGTGTACAGATATCTCCCTGAGAGAGAGGGGACTGAGAGACACCAGTCAGTGTACAGATATCTCCCTGAGAGAGAGAGGGACTGAGAGACACAAGTCAGTGTACAGATATCTCCCTGAGAGAGAGAGAGGGGACTGAGAGACACCAGTCAGTGTACAGATATCTCCCTGAGAGAGAGGGACTGAGAGACACCAGTCAGTGTACAGATATCTCCCTGAGAGAGAGGGACTGAGAGACACCAGTCAGTGTACAGATATCTCCCTGAGAGAGAGAGAGAGGGGACTGAGAGACACCAGTCAGTGTACAGATATCTCCCTGAGAGAGAGAGGGGACTGAGAGACACCAGTCAGTGTACAGATATCTCCCTGAGAGAGAGAGGGGACTGAGAGACACCAGTCAGTGTACAGATATCTCCCTGAGAGAGAGAGGGACTGAGAGACACCAGTCAGTGTACAGATATCTCCCTGAGAGAGAGGGACTGAGAGACACCAGTCAGTGTACAGATATCTCCCTGAGAGAGAGAGAGGGGACTGAGAGACACCAGTCAGTGTACAGATATCTGCCTGAGAGAGAGAGAGAGGGACTGAGAGACACCAGTCAGTGTACAGATATCCCCCTGAGAGAGAGAGGGGGGACTGAGAGACACCAGTCAGTGTACAGATATCTCCCTGAGAGAGAGAGGGACTGAGAGACACCAGTCAGTGTACAGATATCTCCCTGAGAGAGAGAGAGGGACTGAGAGACACCAGTCAGTGTATAGATATCTCCCTGAGAGAGAGGGGACTGAGAGACACCAGTCAGTGTACAGATATCTCCCTGAGAGAGAGAGAGGGACTGAGAGACACCAGTCAGTGTACAGATATCTCCCTCAGAGAGAGGGGACTGAGAGACACCAGTCAGTGTACAGATATCTCCCTGAGAGAGAGAGAGGGGACTGAGAGACACCAGTCAGTGTACAGATATCTCCCTGAGAGAGAGGGACTGAGAGACACCAGTCAGTGTACAGATATCTCCCTGAGAGAGAGAGGGACTGAGAGACACCAGTCAGTGTACAGATATCTCCCTTAGAGAGAGAGGGGACTGAGAGACACCAGTCAGTGTACAGATATCTCCCTGAGAGAGAGAGGGACTGAGAGACACCAGTCAGTGTACAGATATCTCCCTGAGAGAGAGGGGACTGAGAGACACCAGTCAGTGTACAGATATCTCCCTGAGAGAGAGGGGACTGAGAGACACCAGTCAGTGTACAGATATCTCCCTGAGAGAGAGAGAGAGGGGACTGAGAGACACCAGTCAGTGTACAGATATCTCCCTGAGAGAGAGAGGGGACTGAGAGACACCAGTCAGTGTACAGATATCTCCCTGAGAGAGAGAGGGACTGAGAGACACCAGTCAGTGTACAGATATCTCCCTGAGAGAGAGAGGGACTGAGAGACACCAGTCAGTGTACAGATATCTCCCTGAGAGAGAGGGGACTGAGAGACACCAGTCAGTGCACAGATATCTCCCTGAGAGAGAGAGGGACTGAGAGACACCAGTCAGTGTACAGATATCTCCCTGAGAGAGAGGGGACTGAGAGACACCAGTCAGTGCACAGATATCTCCCTGAGAGAGAGAGGGACTGAGAGACACCAGTCAGTGTACAGATATCTCCCTGAGAGAGAGAGGGACTGAGAGACACCAGTCAGTGTACAGATATCTCCCTGAGAGAGAGAGGGACTGAGAGACACCAGTCAGTGTACAGATATCTCCCTGAGAGAGAGAGGGACTGAGAGACACCAGTCAGTGTACAGATATCTCCCTGAGAGAGAGAGAGGGGACTGAGAGACACCAGTCAGTGTACAGATATCTCCCTGAGAGAGAGAGAGGGGACTGAGAGACACCAGTCAGTGTACAGATATCTCCCTGAGAGAGAGGGACTGAGAGACACCAGTCAGTGTACAGATATCTCCCTGAGAGAGAGAGGGACTGAGAGACACCAGTCAGTGTACAGATATCTCCCTGAGAGAGAGGGGACTGAGAGACACCAGTCAGTGCATAGATATCTCCCTGAGAGAGAGGGGACTGAGAGACACCAGTCAGTGTACAGATATCTCCCTGAGAGAGAGGGGACTGAGAGACACCAGTCAGTGTACAGATATCTCCCTGAGAGAGAGAGAGGGGACTGAGAGACACCAGTCAGTGTACAGATATCTCCCTGAGAGAGAGAGAGGGGACTGAGAGACACCAGTCAGTGTACAGATATCTCCCTGAGAGAGAGGGACTGAGAGACACCAGTCAGTGTACAGATATCTCCCTGAGAGAGAGAGGGACTGAGAGACACCAGTCAGTGTACAGATATCTCCCTGAGAGAGAGGGGACTGAGAGACACCAGTCAGTGCATAGATATCTCCCTGAGAGAGAGGGGACTGAGAGACACCAGTCAGTGTACAGATATCTCCCTGAGAGAGAGGGGACTGAGAGACACCAGTCAGTGTACAGATATCTCCCTGAGAGAGAGGGACTGAGAGACACCAGTCAGTGTACAGGTATCTCCCTGAGAGAGAGAGACTGAGAGACACCAGTCAGTGTACAGATATCTCCCTGAGAGAGAGGGACTGAGAGACACCAGTCAGTGTACAGATATCTCCCTGAGAGAGAGGGGGGACTGAGAGACACCAGTCAGTGTACAGATATCTCCCTGAGAGAGAGAGAGGGGGCTGAGAGACACCAGTCAGTGTACAGGTATCTCCCTGAGAGAGAGAGAGGGGACTGAGAGACACCAGTCAGTGTACAGATATCTCCCTGAGAGAGAGAGGGGACTGAGAGACACCAGTCAGTGTACAGATATCTCCCTGAGAGAGAGAGGGGACTGAGAGACACCAGTCAGTGTACAGGTATCTCCCTGAGAGAGAGAGAGGGGACTGAGAGACACCAGTCAGTGTACAGGTATCTCCCTGAGAGAGAGAGGGGGGACTGAGAGACACCAGTCAGTGTACAGGTATCTCCCTGAGAGAGAGAGGGGTCTGAGAGACACTAGTCGATTTCCAGACTGGGCATTAAAAGGTGCATTCTCATAGGAACGTAGAAACTAGGAGCAGGAAGAGGTTATTCAGCCCTTCGAACCTGCTATCCCATTCATTCTGATCATGGCTGATCATCCAACTCAATAACCTGCTCTCCCGCTTTCTCCCCATTCCCTTCGATCCCTTTCGCCCCAAGAGCTATACCTAACTCCTTCTTCTAAACACTCACTGTTCTGTCCTCAGCTACTTTCTGTTGGAATGAATTCCACAGGCTCAACACTCTTTGGGTGAAGAAATTTCTCCTCATCTCAGTCCTGAAAGGTCTACCCCTTATCCTCAGACCGTTCCCCCCTCTGTCTGGACTGCCCCCTAACATCGGGAACATCCTTCATCTTGACAGGCATTGGCTGGTGAAGTTGGTCAAGGTTTAGTCCTGGTGTATATATAGACTCATAGAGGTTTACAGCAGAGAAGGAGGCTATTCAGCCCATCGTATCCATGGTCAACACAGATCTGACTACACCAATCCAATTTTCTAGCTCTTGCCCCATATCCCTGGAGGATATGGCAGTGCAAGTGAATATTTCAATGGTTCTTCAATGTTAAGAGGGTTTCTTCCTCTCCCACTCTTTCAGGCAGTGAGTTCCAGACTCCCACCTCTCTCTGGGTGATCACATTTCTACTCAACACCCCTCTTAACCTTCTGCCTCTTGCCTTAAATCTATGCCTCCCTGGTTATTGACTCCTGAACTAATGGGAAAAAAGTGCCTCCCTATCCACCTGATCTACACCCCTCATCATCTTATCAGGTCCCCTCTCAACCTCCGCTGCTCCAAGGAAAACAACCCCAGCCTATCCAATCTTTCCTCATAGCTTAGACCCTCCAGCCCAGGCAACATCCTCTGCCCTCTCTCTAGTGCAGTCACATCCTTCCTATAATGTGGACTCCAGAACTGCACTCAATACTCTATCTGTGGCCTAACCAGCGTTTTATACAGTCCCAGCATAACCTCCCTGCTCTTATATTCTACACCTCGGCTAATAAAGGCAAGTATCCCATATCCCTTCTTAACCACCTTATCTAACTGTCCCGCTACCTTAAGGGACCGGTGGACATGCACACCAAGGTCCCTCTGATCCTCGCTACTTCCCAGGGTCCTACCATCCATCGTGTATTCCCGTGCCTTGTTTGTCCTGCCCAAGTGCATCGCCTCACACTTATCCCGATTAAACTGCATTTGCCACTTCTTTGCCCATCTGACCAGCCTGTCTATATCCTCCTATAATCCAAGACTATCCTCCTCGCTATTTACCACCCCGCCAATTTTCGTGTCATCCACGAACTTCTTGATCAACTCTCCTACATTCAAGTCCAAATCATTTAACTACACCTCAAACAGCAAGGGCCCCTACACCGGGCCCTGTGGAACCCCACTGGAAACAGGTTTCCAGTCACAGAAACCTCCCTCCACCATCGCCCTCTGCTCCCTGCCTCTCAGCCAGTTTTGGATCCAACCTCCCACTTTGCCTTTGGATCCCATGGGCTCTTACCTTCTTGACCGGTCTGCCATGAGGGACCTGATCAAAAGCTTTGCTAAAGTCCATGTAGACCACATCAACTGCATTACCCTCATCGACACTCCTGGGTACCTCCTCAAGAAACTCCATCAAATTTGTCACAAACACAACCTCCCCTTAACAGATCCATGCTGACTAATCCCTGATTAATCCGCGTCCCTCCAAGTGCAGATACATTCTGTCCCTCAGAATTCTTTCTAGTAACTTCCTCACCACCGAGGTTAGACCAACTGGCCTGTGGATTAAATTCCTGGCCTACCCCTTCCTCCCCTTTTTTAATAACGGGACATCAGCAGTCCTCTGGCACCCCACCCGAGGCCAGAGAGGGTTTGAAAACGTTGAACTTGCGAACGGACGAATGAGGAGCCGGGGTAGGCTACTCGGCCCCTTGAGCCTGTACTACCGTTTGTTAAGATTGTGGCTGATCTGATTGTGGCCTTAACTCCAACTTCCTGCCTTTCCCACCACCCCCCCCCCCAACCGACCCACCCCCCGGCATAACCCTCCACTCCCTCGTCGATCAGAAACCCTGTCTCACTCGGCCTCGGATACATCCAGTGACCCGGCACTCACAGCTCTCCGGGAGGGGGGGGTAGAATTCCACAGGCGGACGACCCTCCAGGAGACAAAATTCCTCCTCGTCTCCGTCTTCAGCGGGGGGCCCCTTATCCTGAAACCGCGACCCCTCCCTCCTACTTCTAGATTCCCACGTGAGGCAGGAGGAACATCCTTTCAAATTCCTCCTCCTCTCCGTCTTCAGCGGGAGGCCCCTGATCCTGAAACCGCGACCCCTCCCTCCTCCTTCCAGATTCCCACGTGAAACAGGAGGAACATCCTCTCTGTCGAGCCCTCACCTCAGAATCTGACATCGCCTCTCCCACTCTTCTAAACTCCAACGTGTACGGGGACCCAACCTCTCCTGGTAGGATTAAATCCCCCCCCTCCTCCTTCGCCCCAGGAATCAGCCCAGTGAACCTTCTCTGAACGGCCTCCAAGGCAAGGCTATCCCTCCCTCAATAAGGAGACCAAAACTCTTCACAGTACTCCAGCTGCGGACTCACCAATGTACAGTTTGAGGGTGACTCGTCTACTGTTATACTCCATCTCCCCGCCTCTTGCGGTGAAGGACATCAGTCCATTGGCCTTCCTAACCACTCGCTGCATCTGCCTACTAACTTGGTGTGATTCGTACCCCAGGGACGCCCAGGTCCCTCTGTACCTCAGAGTTCTGCATTCTGTCTCCATTGAAATAAGGTACAGCTTTTTTATATTCTTCCTGCCAAACTGGGCAAGTTGATGTTTTCCCACATGATACTCCACCTGCCCGTTTCGAGCTTTTATTTTCTGTAACAGCCTTTTGTGTGGCACTATACCAAAAGCCTTCTGGAAATCTAAGTACAGCCCATCCACCGGTTCCCCTTTACCCACAGCACTTGTTGCTTCCTCACAGGACTCCGTTAAATTAGTCAAACATGATTTTCCCTTTCACCAAACCATGTTGACTCTGCCCGATTACGTTCAAGACCCTGGGGTGAAGCCCATCAGGAACTGGGGACTTTTCATGGATTCGACACTACCTTTAACTACCTTAGTCAGCCAGGGATGGTGTGTCATTCCCTCGGGATTTTTCTTCCGCCCTGGGATGTGCCTTCTCTGCTGTATTCTGAAATATTTCCTTAAATGCCCACCTGCGCTGACCAATCCCTTAACCGAATCTGCCAACTGACTTTAGCCAGCTCTGGAGGCCCTTATTTTAAGTTTAATTCACTAGTCTTAGACCCACCCTTCTCTCCCTCGAACTGCGCGCGTTAGGATCGCCGCTGCCTAGTTCGGGACGGGGAAATTGCTTCGCTCCGAGGGTCATGAACCTGTGAGGTCGTCCAGCCCAGGGAGCGAAGACTGCTCACCCATCGAGGGTATCCAGGAATGGGGTCAATGGTTCAGAGCGAGGGAGGGAGGGGGGTGGGGGGCTGGGTGAGGAGTTCAGAGCCGCTGACCCACCTTGCGATGATGAGGTAGCCATGGAAGGCCTCCTGATGCCCCTCCGATGCCACTCTCGGGATGGGCGCTTCTCGACCAGCTGGTTGCCCCCGCTGAGGGCATCGCCGCCCCGGTGGAATTCCAGACCCGGCATCCACCCCGGCGAGGGGCAACTGCTGGACTTGGCCAGGGGCTTCCGTCCGCTGCCTCCCCTGACCGCGGACCCCTCGTCCTCCACTCCCTCCTCCTCCGCCCCCTCCTCCTCCTCCGCCTCCACCTCGTCCTCCTCCTCTCCCTCGGTGGATATGGCATCTTGGCGCCTCAGTCGGCAACGGGAGCTCCCACCGGTCGAGCGGCAATGGCGGGCAGCGCCCGGGCCCTCGGGTGAGGGGGTCGGACTGCCCAGCGGGGGCGCACTCCACGAACGCATCCTCGAACTCCCCTCCCTCCGCAGCCTCGCTGGGCTGACCTCTCCTCCTGGGGCATCCCGCACACCCTCCTCCTTCTCCTCAACCTCCTCAACCTCCTCCACCTCCTCCTCCTCCTCCTCCGCCGCCGCGCTCCTCTCCGGGAGCGCTTGTCCCTCCAGGTGGGCCTCTGGCTTGTGGGGCACGGCGAGGGGTGAAGTGGGGGGCGAGCCGGGGGGCAAGAGGCCCAGCAGGAAGTAGACCTGGACCTTCCCTCGGGCCCCCAGAGACTCGCCGGACCCGGACCGGTCCACATCGGCCCACCGCAGGCCCCCGTCGGGCTCGTGGAGGGGAGGGGTCCGGCCACCATCCACCCCCGGGCCGGGGTCTCCGGCTAACGACCCCCGGGGGTCAGGGGGTGCGGGGGGGAGGTCGGAGGGAGGAGGAAGAGGAGGAGGAGGAGGGGGGAGGTCATGGTGGGCGGGGAGCAGGAAAGATGGGGTCGATCCGGGGTCGCCGGGACAGATGTCGGGCTGAGGATTGGGGAGGGAGAGGAGGGGGCCTTCCTCGCCGGGGGAAGAGGGGCATCCGTCCGAGGGGCTGCTGAGGGAGGGTCCCCCAGACCAACTGGGACCCCCCTCAACCTCTGATGCAGGGGCTACCTCCGTATCGATCTGGCCGGACACAGGGGAGTCCAGAGGGTCACCGGGGTCGGGGGTGCGGGGCCGAGGGGAGAGGCGGGGCTCCTCCTCCAACACCGGAGGGGGCTGGGAACCGGCAGGAGGGCAAAGGTCATCCAACAGCGGAACTCCGGCCACCTCAAGGACATCCACATCGTCCCTCGAGACCGTCACCTCCATATCCTCATGGTGAAGAGCTGAAAGAGAACAAACAGGGATTAGACAGGAAGTATTAGCTACAGAGGGAGAGAGTAAATCTCCCTCCGCAACCTCAACATCAAACACTCCCAGGACAGGTACAGCACGGGGTTGGATACAGAGTAAAGCTCCCTCTACACCCTCCCCATCAAACACTCCCAGGACAGGTACAGCACGGGGTTAGATACAGAGTAAAGCTCCCTCTACACTGTCCTCATCAAACACTCCCAGGACAGGTACAGCACGGGGTTAGATACAGAGTAAATCTCCCTCTATACTGTCCCCATCAAACACTCCCATGACAGGTACAGCACGGGGGTAGATACAGAGTAAAACTCCCTCGACACTGTCCCCATCAAACACTCCCAGGACAGGTACAGCATGGGGTTAGATACAGAGTAAAGCTCCCTCTACACCGTCCCCATCAAACACTCCAAGGACAGGGACAGCATGGGGTTAGATACAGAGAAAAGCTCCCTCTACACCGTCCCCATCAAACACTCCCAGGACAGGTACAGCACGGGGTAAGATACAGAGTAAAGCTCCCTCTACACCGTCTCCATCAAAGACTCCCAGGACAGGTACAGCACGGGGTAAGATACAGAGTAAAGCTCCCTCTACACAGTCCCCATCAAACACTCCCAGGACAGGTACAGCACAGGGTTAGATACAGAGTAAAGCTCCCTCTACACTGTCCCCATCAAACACTCCCAGGACAGGTACAGCACGGGGTTAGATACAGAGTAAAACTCCCTCTACACTGTCCGCATCAAACACTCCACGGATATGTACCGCACGGGGTTAGACACAGAGTAAAGCTCCATCTATACCTTCCTCACCAAACATTCCCAGGACAGGTACAGCACAGGGTTAGATACAGAGTAAAGCTCCCTCTACACTTTCACCATCAAATACTCCCAGGACAGGTACAGCACGGGGTTAGTTACAGAGTAAAGCTCCCTCTACACTGTCCCCATCAAACACTCCCAGGACAGGTACAGCACGGGGTTAGATGGAGAGTAAAGCTCCCTCTACATTGTACCCATCAAACATTCCCAGGATAGGTACGGCACGGGGTTAGATAAAGAGTAAAGCTCCCTCTAAACTGTCCCCATGAAAAACTCCACAGACAGGTACAGCACGGGGTCAGATACAGAGTAAAGTTCCCTCTACACTGTCCACATCAAACACTCCCAGGACAGGTACAGCACGGGATTAGATACAGAGTAAAGCTCCCTCTACACTGTCCCCATCAAACAATCCCAGGATTTGTATAGCTCGGGGTTAGATACAGAGTAAAGCTCACTCTACACTGTCCCCATCAAACACTCCCAGGACAGGTACAGCACGGGGTTAGATACAGAGAAAAGCTCCCTCTACACTGTCGCTGTCAAACTCTTACAGGACAGGTACAGCACGGGGTTAGATACAGAGTAAAGCTCCCTCTACACCGTCCCCATCAAACTCTAACAGGACAGTTACAGCACAGGGTTAGATACAGAGTAAAGCTCCCTCTACACCGTCCCCATCAAACACTCCCAGGACAGGTACAGCACGGGGTTAGATACAGAGTAAATCTCCCTCTACACCTTCCCCATCAAACACTCCCAGGACATGTACAGCACGGGGTTAGATACAGAGTAAAGCTCCCTCTACACTGTCCGCATCAAACACTCGCAGGACTGGTACAGCACGGGGTTAGATACAGAGTAAAGCTCCCTCTACACTGTCCCCATCAAACACTCCCAGGACAGGTACAGCACAGGGTTAGATACAGAGTAAAGCTCCCTCTACACCGTCCCCATCAAACACTCCCAGGGCAGGTACAGCACAGGGTTAGATACAGAGTAAAGCTCCCTCTACACTGTCCCCATCAAACACTCCCAGGACCGGTACAGTATGGGGTTAGATACACAGTAAAGCTCCCTCTACACCATCAGAATCTAACACTCCCAGGACAGGTACAGCACGGGGTTAGATACAGAGTAAAGCTCCCTCTACACCGTCCCCATCAAACACTCCCAGGACAGGTACGGCACGCGATTAGATGCAGAGTAAAGCTCCCTCTACACTGTCCCCATCAAACACTCCCAGGACAGGTACAGCACGGGGTTAGATACAGAGTAAAGCTCCCTCTACACCGTCCCCATCAAACTCTAACAGGACAGTTACAGCACAGGGTTAGATACAGAGTAAAGCTCCCTCTACACCGTCCCCATCAAACACTCCCAGGACAGGTACAGCACGGGGTTAGATACAGAGTAAAGCTCCCTCTACACCTTCCCCATCAAACACTCCCAGGACATGTACAGCACGGGGTTAGATACAGAGTAAAGCTCCCTCTACACTGTCCGCATCAAACACTCGCAGGACTGGTACAGCACGGGGTTAGATACAGAGTAAAGCTCCCTCTACACTGTCCCCATCAAACACTCCCAGGACAGGTACAGCACAGGGTTAGATACAGAGTAAAGCTCCCTCTACACCGTCCCCATCAAACACTCCCAGGGCAGGTACAGCACAGGGTTAGATACAGAGTAAAGCTCCCTCTACACCGTCCCCAATAAACACTCCCAGGACCGGTACAGTATGGGGTTAGATACACAGTAAAGCTCCCTCTACACCATCAGAATCTAACACTCCCAGGACAGGTACAGCACGGGGTTAGATACAGAGTAAAGCTCCCTCTACACCGTCCCCATCAAACACTCCCAGGACAGGTACGGCACGCGATTAGATGCAGAGTAAAGCTCCCTCTACACTGTCCCCATCAAACACTCCCAGGATAGGTACAGCACGGGGTTAGATACAGAGTAAAGCTCCCTCTACACCGTCCCCATCAAACACTCCCAGGACAGGTACGGCACGCGATTAGATGCAGAGTAAAGCTCCCTCTACACTGTCCCCATCAAACACTCCCAGGACAGGTACAGCACGGGGTTAGATACAGTGTAAAGCTCCCTCTACAATGTCCCCATCAAACACTCCCAGGACAGGAACAGCACGGAGTTAGATGCAGAGTAAAGCTCCCTTTAAACTTTCCCCATCAAACACTCCCAGGACAGGTACAGCACGTGGGTAGGTACAGAGTAAAGCTCCCTCTGCACTGTCCCAATCAAACACTCCCAGGACAGGTACAGCACGGGGTTAGATACAGAGTAAAGCTCCCTCTACACCGTCCCCAACAAACACCCCCAGGACAGGTACAGCACGGGGTTAGATACAGAGTAAAGCTCCCTCTACACCGTCCCCAGAAACACTCCCAGGACAGGTACAGCACGGGGTTAGATACAGAGTAATGCTCCCTCTACACCGTCCCCATCAAACACTCCCAGGACAGGTACAGCACGGGGTTAGATACAGAGTAAAGCTCCCTCTACACCGTCCCCATCAAACACTCCCAGGACAGGTACAGCACGGGGTTAAATACATAGTAAAGATCCATCTTCACTGTCCCCATCAAACACTCTCAGGACAGATACAGCACAGAGTTAGATTCAGTGTAAATCTCCCACTACACCGTCCCCATCAAACACTCCTTGGACAGGTACCCCACGGGGTTAGATTCAGTGAAAATCTCCCACTACACCGTCTATATCAAACACTCCCAGGACAGGTACAGTACGGGGTTAGATACAGAGTAAAGCTCGCTCTTCACTGTCCACATCAAACACTCGCAGGGCAGGTACAGCTTGGGGTTAGATACAGAGTAAAGCTCCCTCTTCACTGTCCCCATCAAACACTCCCAGGACAGGGACAGCACGGGGTTAGATACAGAGTAAAGCTTCCTCTACACCGTCCCCATCAAACACTCCCAGGACAGGTACAGCACGGGGTTAGATACAGAATAAATCTCCCTCTACACCGTCCCCATCAAACACTCCCAGGACAGGTACAGTACGGGGTTAGATACAGAGTAAAGCTCCCTCGACACTGTCATCATCAAACACTCCCAGGACAGGTTGAGCACTGTGTTAGAAACAGAGTAAAGCTCCCTCTAACCTGTCCCCATCAAACTCTTACAGGACAGGTACAGCACGGGGTTAGATACAGAGTAAAGCTCCCTCGACACTGTTCCCATCAAACACTCCCAGGAGAGGTACAGCACGGGGTTAGATACAGAGTAAAGCTCCCTCTACACTGTCCCCATCAAACACTCCCAGGACAGGTACAGCACGGGGTTAGATACAGAGTAAAGCTCCCTCTACACTGTCCCCATCAAACACTCCCAGGACAGGTACAGCACGGGGTTAGATACAGAGTAAAGCTACCTCGACACTGTTCCCATCAAACACTCCCAGGACAGGTACAGCACGGGGTTAGATACAGAGTAAAGCTCCCTCGACACTGTCCCCATCAAACACTCCCAGGACAGGTACAGCACGGGGTTAGATACAGAGTAAAGCTCCCTCTACGCTGTCCTCATCAAACTCTCCCAGGACATATACAGTAAGGGGTTAGATACAGAGTAAAGCTCCCTCTACACCGTCCCCAACAAACACTCCCAGGACAGGCACCGCACGGGGTTAGATGCAGTGTAAATCTCCCACTACACCGTCCCCATCAAACACTCCCAGGGCAGTTAGAGCACAGGGTTAAATACTGAGTAAAGCTGCCTCTACACCGTCAAAATCAAACACTCCCAGGACAGGTACAGTACGGAATCAGATATAGAGTAAAGCTCGTTCTACACTGTGCCCATCAAACACTGCCCAGGACAGGTACCGCACGGGGTTAGATACAGAGTAAAGCTCCATCTACACTGTCCCCATCAAACACTCCCAGGACATATACAGTAAGGGATAGATACAGAGTAAAGCACCCTCTAACCTGTCCCCATCAAACTCTTACAGGACAGGTACAGCAAGTGGTTTGATTCAGAGTAAAACTCCCTCGACACTGTTCCCATCAAACACTCCCAGCACATGTACAGCACGGAGTGAGATGCACAGTAAAGCTCCCTCTACACTGTCCCCATCAAAAACTCCCAGGACAGGCACAGTACGGGTTTATATAAAAAGTAAAGCTCCCTCTACACTGTCCCCATCAAACACTCCCAGGACAGGTACAGCACGGGGTTAGATACAGAGTAAAGCTCCCTCTACACTGTCCCCATCAAACACTCCCAGGACAGGTACAGCACGGGGTTAGATACAGAGTAAAGCTCCCTCTTCACCGTCCCCATCAAACACTCGCAGGACAGGTACAGCACGGAGTTAGATGCAGAGTAAAGCTCCCTCGACACTGTCCCCATCAAACACTTCCAAGACAGGTACAGCACGGGGTTAGATGCAGAGTAAAGCTCCCTCTACACCGTCCCCATCAAACACTCCCAGGACAGGTACAGCACGGGGTTAGATACAGAGTAAAGCTCCCTCTACACCGTCCCCATCAAACACTCCCAGGACAGGTACAGCACAGGGTTAGATACAGAGTAAAGCTCCCTCTACACCGTCCCATCAAACACTCCCAGGACAGGTACAGCACGGGGTTAGATACAGAGTAAAGCTCCCTCTACACTGTCCCCATCAAACACTCCCAGGACAGGTACAGCACGGGGTTAGATACAGAGTAAAGCTCCCTTGACACTGTCCCCATCTAACACTCGCAGGAAAGGTACAGCACGCGGTTAGATACAGAGTAAAGCTCCCTCTACACCGTCCCCATCAAACATTCCAAGGACAGGTACAGCCCGGGGTTAGATACAGAGTAAAGCTCCCTCTGCAGTGTCCCCATTAAACTCTTACAGGTCAGGTACAGCACGGGGTTAGATACAGAGTAAAGCTCCCTCTACACCGTCCCATCAAACACTCCCAGGACACGTACAGCACGGGGTGAGATACACAGTAAAACTCCCTCTACACTGTCCCCATCAAACAGTCCGAGGAAAGGTACAGCACGGGGTTAGATACTGAGTAAAGCTCCCTCTTCACCATCCCCATCAAACACTCCCAAAACATATACATTAAGGGGTTAGATAAAGAGTAAAGCTCCCGCTACACCATCCCCATCAAACACTCCCAGGACAGGTACAGCACAGAGTTAGATATAGGTTAAAGCTCCCTCTGCACCATCCACAACAAACACTCCCAGGACAGGTACAGCACGGGGTTAGATACAGAGTAAAGCTCCCCCAACAATGTCCCCATCAAACACTCCCGGGACAGGTACAGCACGGGGTTAGATACAGACTAATGCTCCATCTACACTGTCCCCGTCAATCACTCCAAGGACAGGTACATCACGGGGTTAGATACAGAGTAAAGCTCCCCCAACAATGTCCCCATCAAACACTCCCGGGACAGGTACAGCACGGGGTTAGAAAAAGAGTAAAGCTCCCTCTACACCGTCCCCATCAAACACACCCAGGACAGGTACAGCACGGGGTTAGATACAGACTAATGCTCCATCTACACTGTCCCCGTCAATCACTCCAAGGACAGGTACATCACGGGGTTAGATACAGAGTAAAGCTCCCCATACAATGTCCCCATCAAACACACCCAGGACAGGTACAGCACGGGGTTAGATACAGAGTAAAGCTCCGTCTACACCGTCCCCATCAAACACACCCAGGACAGGTACAGCACGGGGTTAGATACAGAGTAAAGCTCCCTCTACACAGTCCCCATCTAACACTCCCAGGACAGGTACAGCACGGGGTTAGATGCAGAGTAAAGCTCCCTCTACACCGTCCCCATCAAACACTCCCAGGACAGGTACAGCACGGAGTTAGATGCAGAGTAAAGCTCCCTCGACACTGTCCCCATCAAACACTCCCAGGACAGGTACAGCACCGGGTTATATACAGAGTAAAGCTCGATTGACACTGTCCCCATCTAACACTCGCAGGAAAGGTACATCACGGGGTTAGATAAAGAGTAAAGCTCCCTCTTCACCGTCCCCATCAAACACTCCAAGGACAGGTACAGCCCGGGGTTAGATACAGAGTAAAGCTCCCTCTGCAGTGTCCCCATCAAACTCTTACAGGTCAGGTACAGCACAGGGATAGATACAGAGTAAAGCTCCCTCTACACTGTCCCCATCAAACACTCCCTGGACATGTACAGCACGGGGTGAGATACACAGTAAAACTCCCTCTACACTGTCCCCATCAAACACTCCCAGGACGGGTGCAGCACGGGGTTAGATACAGAGTAAAGCTCCTTCTACACGGTCCCCATCAAACACTCCCAGGACAGGTACAGTAAGGGGTTAGATACAGAGTAAAGCTCCCTCTACACCGTCCCCATCAAACACACCCAGGACAGGTACAGCACGGGGTTAGATACAGACTAATGCTCCATCTACACTGTCCCCGTCAATCACTCCAAGGACAGGTACATCACGGGGTTAGATACAGAGTAAAGCTCCCCCTACAATGTCCCCATCAAACACACCCAGGACAGGTACAGCACGGGGTTAGATGCAGAGTAAAGCTCCCTCTACACCGTCCCCATCAAACACTCCCAGGACAGGTACAGCACGGAGTTAGATGCAGAGTAAAGCTCCCTCGACACTGTCCCCATCAAACACTCCCTGGACAGGTACAGCACGGGGTTATATACAGAGTAAAGCTCCATTGACACTGTCCCCATCTAACACTCGCAGGAAAGGTACATAACGGGGTTAGATAGAGAGTAAAGCTCCCTCTTCACCGTCCCCATCAAACACTCCAAGGACAGGTACAGCCCGGGGTTAGATACAGAGTAAAGCTCCCTCTACACTGTCCCCATCAAACACTCCCTGGACATGTACAGCACGGGGTGAGATACACAGTAAAACTCCCTCTACACTGTCCCCATCAAACAGTCCGAGGAAAGGTACAGCACGGGGTTAGATACAGAGTAAAGCTCCCTCTACACTGTCCCCATCAAACACTCCCAGGACAGGTACTGCACGGGGTTAGATACAGAGTAAATCTCCCTGTACACTGTCCCCATCAAACACTCCCAGGACAGGTACAGCACGGGGTTTGATACAGAGTAAAGCTCCTTCAACAACCTCCCCATCTTACACTCCCAGGACAGGTACAGCACGGGGTTAGATACAGAGTAAAGCTCCCCATACAATGTCCCCATCAAACACACCCAGGACAGGTACAGCACGGGGTTAGAAACAGACTATAGCTCCCTCTACACTGTCCCCATCAAACACTCCTGGGACATGTACAGTACGGGGTTAGATACAGAGTAAAGCTCCCTCTACACCTTCCCCATCAAACACTCCCAGGACAGGTACAGCACGGGGTTAGGTACAGGGTAAAGCTCCCTCTACCATGTCCCCATCAAACACTCTCAGGATAGGTACAGCACGGGCTTAGATTCAGAGTAAAGCTCGCTGTACACTGACCCATCAAACACTCCCAGGACAGGTACAGCACGGGGTTAAATACAGAGTAAAGCTCCCTCTACACTGTCCCCGTCAATCATTCCAAGGACAGGTACATCACGGGGTTAGATACAGAGTAAAGCTCCCCCTACAATGTCCCCATCAAACACACCCAGGACAGGTACAGCACGGGGTTAGATACAGACTAAAGCTCCATCTACACTGTCCCCGTCAATCACTCCAAGGACAGGTACATCACGGGGTTAGATACAGAGTAAAGCTTCCCCTACAATGTCCCCATCAAACACACCCAGGACAGGTACAGCACGGGGTTAGATACAGAGTAAAGCTCCCTCTACACCCTCCCCATCATACACTCCCAGGACAGGTACAGCACGGGGTTAGATACAGAGTAAAGCTCCCTCTACACCGTCCCCATCAAACACACCCAGGACAGGGACAGCACGGGGTTAGATTCAGAGTAAAGCTCCCTCTACACTGTCCCCATCAAACACTCCCAGGACAGGTACAGCACTGGGTTAGATACAGAGTAATTCTCCCTCTACACTCCCCATCAAACACTCCCAGGACATGTACAGTACGGGGTTAGATACAAACTAAAGCTCCATCTACACTGTCCCCATCAAACACTCCCAGGACAGGTACAGCACGGGGTTAGATACAGA
Source organism: Cetorhinus maximus (assembly GCF_964194155.1). Lineage (NCBI taxonomy): Eukaryota > Metazoa > Chordata > Chondrichthyes > Lamniformes > Cetorhinidae > Cetorhinus > Cetorhinus maximus. The sequence goes on from NW_027597103.1 coordinate 29,282, forward strand.
GTAAAGCTCCCTCTTCACTGTCCCCATCACACACTCCCAGAACAGGTACAGCACGGGGTTAGATACAGATTAAAGCTCCTTCTACACCGTCCCCATCAAACAGTCCCAGGACAGGTACAGCACGGGGTTAGACACAGATTAAAGCTCCTTCTACACCGTCCCCATCAAACACTCCCAGGACAGGTACAGCACGGGGTTAGATACAGAGTAAGGCTCCCTCTTCACTGTCCCCATCACACACTTCCAGGACCGGTACAGCACTGGGTTAGATACAGTGTAATTCTCCCTCTACACTCCCCATCAAACACTCCCAGGACATGTACAGTACGGGGTTAGATACAGAGTAAAGATCCCTCCACACTGTCCCCATCAAACACTCCCACGACAGGGACAGCACGGGGTTAGATACAGAGTAAAGCTCCCTCTACAATGTTCCCATCAAACACTCCCAAGACACGTACAGCATGGGGTTAGGTATATAGTAAGTCTTCCTCTACACCGTCCCCATCAAACACTCCCAGGACAGGTACAGCACGGGGTTAGATACAGAGTAAATCTCCCTCTACACCGTCCCCATCAAACACTCCCAAGACCGGTACAGCACTTGGTTAGGTACATAGTAAGTCTTCCTCTACACCGTCCCCATCAAACACTCCCAGGACAGCTACAGTACGGGGTTAGATGCAGAGCAAAGCTCCCTCTACACCGTCCCCATCAAACACTCCCAGGACAGCTACAGCACGAAGTTAGATACAGGCTAAAGCTGCCTCTACACTTTTCCCATCAAACACTCCCAGGACAGGTACAGCACGGGGTTAGATACAGAGTAAAGCTCCATCTACACCCTCCCCATCATACACTCCCAGGACAGGTACAGTACGGGGTTAGATACAGAGTGAAGCTCCCTCTACACCGTCCCCATCAAACAATCCCAGGACAGGGACAGCACGGGGTTAGATCTAGAATAAAGCTCCCTCTACACCGTCCGCATCAAACACTCCGACGACAGGTACAGCACGGGGTTAGATAGAGAGTAAAGCTCCCTCTACACTGTCCCCATCAAACACTCTCAGGATAGGTACAGCATGGGGTTAGGTACAGAGTAAAGCTCCCTCTACACTGTCCCCATCAAACACTCTCAGGATAGGTACAGCACGGGGTTAGGTACAGAGTAAAACTCCCTCTACACTGTCCCCATCAAACACTCCCAGGACAGGTACAGCACGGGGTTAGATACAGACTAAAGCTCCCTCTACACTGTCCCCATCAAACACTCCCAGGACAGGTACAGCACGGGGTTAGAAACAGAGTAAAGCTCCCTCTACACCGTTCCCATCAAACACTCCCAGGACAGGTACAGTTTGGGGTTAGATACAGAGTAAAGCTCCCTCTTCATTGTCCCCATCAAACACTCCTAGGACATGTACAGCACGGGGTTACATACAGAGTAAAGCTCCCTCTACACTGTCCCCATCAAACACTCCCAGGACAGGGACAGCATGGGGTTAGATAAATATTAAAGCTCCATCTACACCGTCCCCATCAAACACTCCCAGGACATGTACAGCACGGGGTTAGATACAGAGTAAAGCTCCCTCTACACTGTCCCCATCAAACACTCACAGTACAGGTACAGCACGGTGTTAGATACAGAGTAAAGCTCCCTCTACACCGGCCCCATCAAACACTCCCAGGACAGGTACAGCACGGGGTTAGATACAGAGTAAAGCTCCCTCTACACCGTCCCCATCAAACACTCCCAGGACAGGTACAGCACGGGGTTAGATACAGAGTAAAGCTCCCTCTACACTTTCCTCATCCAACACTCCCAGGACAGGTGAAGCATGGGGTTAGTTACAGAGTAAAGTTCCCTCTACACCGTCCCCATCAAACACTCCCAGGACAGGTACAGCACCGGGTTAGATACAGAGTAAAGCTCCCTCTACACCGTCCCCATCAAACACTCCCAGGACAGGTACAGCATGGGGTTAGGTACAGGGTAAAGCTCCCTCTACACTGTCCCCATCAAACACACCCAGGAGAGGTACATCACGGGGTTAGATACCGACTTAAGCTCCCTCTACACTGTCCCCATCAAACACTCCCAGGACAGGTACATCACGGGGTTAGATACAGAGTAAAGCTCCATCTACACCCTTCCCATCATACACTCCCAGGACAGGTACAGCACGGGGTTAGATACAGAGTAGAGCTCCCTCTACACTGTCCCCATCAAACACACCCAGGACAGGTACAGCATGGGGTTAGATACAGACTAAAGCTCCCTCTACACTGTCCCCATCAAACACTCCCAGGACAGGTACAGCACGGGGTTAGATACAGAGTAAAGCTCCCTCTACACCGTCCCCATCAAACACTCCCAGGACAGGTACAGTTTGGGGTTACATACAGAGTAAAGCTCCCTCTACACTGTTCCCATCAAACACTCCCAGGACAGGTACAGCATGGGGTTAGATAAACAGTAAAGCTCCATCTACACCGTCCCCATCAAACACTCCCAGGACATGTACAGCACGGGGTTAGATACAGAGTAAAGCTCCCTCTACACTGTCCCCATCAAACACTCACAGTACAGGTACAGCACGGGGTTAGATACAGAGTAAAGCTCCCTCTACACCGGCCCCATCAAACACTCCCAGGACAGGTACAGCACGGGGTTAGATACAGAGTAAAGCTCCCTCTACACCGTCCCCATCAAACACTCCCAGGACAGGTACAGCACGGGGTTCGATACTGAGTAAAGCTCCCTCTACACTGTCCCCATCAAACACTCCCAGGACAGGTAAAGCACGGGGTTAGATACAGAGTAAAGTTACCTCTACACTGTCCCCATCAAACACTCCCAGGACAGGTACAGCACGGGGTTAGATACAGAGTAAAGCTCCCTCTACACTGTCCTCATCCAACACTCCCAGGACAGGTAAAGCATGGGGTTAGTTACAGAGTAAAGCTCACTCTACACCGTCCCCATCAAACACTCTCAGGATAGGTACAGCACGGGGTTAGATACAGAGTAAAGCTCCCTCTTCACTGTCCCCATCAAACACTCCCAGGACAGGTACAGCACGGGTTTAGATACAGAGTAAAGCTCCCTCTACACCGTCCCCATCAAACACTCCCAGGATAGGTACAGCACGGGGTTAGATACAGAGTAAAGCTCCCTCTACACTGTCCCCATCAAACACTCTCAGGACAGGTACAGCACGGGGTTAGATACAGAGTAAAGCTCCCTCTACACTGTCCCCATCAAACACTCTCAGGACAGGTACAGCACGGGGTTAGATACAGAGTAAAGCTCCATCTACACCCTTCCCATCATACACTCCCAGGACAGGTACAGCACGGGGTTAGATACAGAGTAAAGCTCCCCCTACACTGTCCCCATCAAACACACCCAGGACAGGTACAGCACGGGGTTAGATACAGAGTAAAGCTCCATCTACACCGTCCCCATCAAACACTCCCAGGACAGGTACAGTTTGTGGTTAGATACAGAGTAAAGCTCCCTCTACACCGTCCCCATCAAACACTCCCAGGACAGGTACAGCACGGGGTTAGATACAGAGTAAAGCTCCCTCTACACTGAGCACATCAAACACTCCCACGACAGGTACAGCACGGGGTTAGATACAGAGTAAAGCTCCCTCTACACTGTCCCCATCAAACACTCCCAGGACAGGTACACACGGGGTTAGATACAGAGTAAAGCTCCCTCTACACCGTCCCCATCAAACACTCCCAGGACAGGGACAGCATGGGGTTAGATAAATATTAAAGCTCCATCTACACCGTCCCCATCAAACACTCCCAGGACATGTACAGCACGGGGTTAGATACAGAGTAAAGCTCCCTCTACACTGTCCCCATCAAACACTCCCAGGACAGGTACAGCACGGGGTTAGATACAGAGTAAAGCTCCCTCTACACCGTCCCCATCAAACACTCCCAGGACAGGTACAGCACGGGGTTAGATACAGAGTAAATCTCCCTCTACACCGTCCCCATCAAACACTCCCAGGACAGGTACAGCACGGGGTTAGATACAGAGTAAAGCTCCCTCTACACTGTCCCCATCAAACACTCCCAGGACAGGTACAGCACGGGGTTAGATACAGAGTAAAGCTCCCTCTACACCCTCCCCATCATACACACCCAGGACAGGTACAGCACGGGGTTAGATACAGAGTAAAGCTCCCTCTACACCGTCCCCATCAAACACTCCCAGGACAGGTACAGCACGGGGTTAGATACAGAGTAAATCTCCCTCTACACCGTCCCCATCAAACACTCCCAGGACAGGTACAACACGGGGTGAGATACAGAGTAAATCTCCCTCTACACTGTCCCCATCAAACACTCCCAGGACAGGTACAGCACGGGGTTAGATACAGAGTAAAGCTCCCTCTACACTATTACAAGTGATCCCTAGACAGATATCAGGTGAAGGATCGGGTGCAGGAACCCGGATTGATTCACCCCCCTCCCTAACCCAGGGGTGAGTGGACAGGGATCGGGAGCAGGAACCTGGGCTGATTCACTTGCTCCTTCCTGTATTGTGCTCTGAGATTTTCTCTCTGGCGGAGAGTCTTTACGTTGTCTGTTTGAAAGTTTATCGAAGGTGTTCAAAGTCCCCGCGCCCCTCCCTCTCTCTCTGCTTTCTGGGCCGCACCTTGGGGATATCTACAGTCTCCAGTGCTCCTCACAGAGCCGGGGCTTAGTCTGTCCCGGGATCGACAGTCTTCCTCCTCTGCTCTCCCATTCCCCTTGCACTGAATTCCCCTCCCCTCCCTCTCCCCACCTTCCCTCCTTCTTCAAGCCTCACCAAAACTCACCTATCCGGTTTGGCTGCTACTCACTCTCCCTTCCCCCTTCTCCGCTCCCAGACTCCGACCTGGGCCTTGCGTGGTCCTCCCGAGGCGTCTAGACGTCTGGCGGTCGGGGGGCGGGCGAGCGTCTGGCCAAAGCAAGGAGTGACCCGTCTCTCTCTCTTTCTCCCCCCTCAACCTCCCTTGGCAGAGGGAGCTCGCCTTCCCCCTGTGAGACAGGCGTCTGGGGCCTGCGGTGTGGGTGGGGTGGGTGTGGGGTGTTTGAGGTGGGTTTGGGGGTGTTGTTAGCACCCACACACACACACACACACTGGGAGGGAGGGAGCTGCCCTGCTGCTGGGGCTCGGTGGGTAAGGTGTGTCTGTCTCACACACCTCAGGAATGTCCAGTTGTCACGTAATCAGGGATGGGAGGGACTGAGAGAGGCAGGAATAGGCAGAGAGAGAGAGACAGGGAGAGGGAGAGAGAGAGACAGGTACACTGAGAGAGAAGGAGAGACAGAGAGAGTGACAGAGAGAGAGAGAGAGGGAGAGAGAGAGAGACAGGTACACTGAGAGAGAAGGAGAGACAGAGAGAGTGACAGAGAGAGAGAGAGAGGGAGAGAGTGAGAGACAGACAGAGAGTGAGACAGAGAGAGAGAGAGAGAGAGAGAGAGAGACAGAGAGAGACAGAGAGAGTGAGAGACAGAGAGGGAGAGAGAGAGAGACAGACAGAGAGTGAGACAGAGAGAGAGAGACAGAGACAGAGAGAGAGAGAGACAGAGAGAGAGAGAGAGACAGAGAGAGAGAGAGAGACAGATAGAGAGAGAGAGAGTCAGAGAGAGAGACAGAGATAGAGAGAGAAAGAGACAGAGAGAGAGAGACAGAGTGAGAGAGAGAGAAAGAAGGAAAGTGAGAGAGAGTATTTGGGATGGGTGGGGATTGAGAGGGGGGTTTATAGAGGGTATTAGGGACTGAGTGGGGATTGAGTGGTTTTATAGAGGGTATTAGAGAGTGAGTGGGGATTGAGAGGGGGTTTATAGAGGGTATTAGGGACTGAGTGCGGATTGAGAGGGGGATTATAGAGGGTATTAGGGACTGAGTGGGGATTGATAGGGGGTTTATAGAGGGTATTAGGGAGTGAGTGGGGATTGAGAGGGGGGTTTATAGAGGGTATTAGGGAGTGAGTGGGGATTGAGAGGGGGTTTATAGAGGGTATTAGGGACTGAGTGGGGATTGAGTGGTTTTATAGAGGGTATTAGAGAGTGAGTGGGGATTGAGAGGGGGTTTATAGAGGGTATTAGGGGCTGAGTGCAGATTGAGAGGGGGATTATAGAGGGTATTAGGGACTGAGTGGGGATTGATAGGGGGTTTATAGAGGATATTAGGGAGTGAGTGGGGATTGAGAGGGGGGTTTATAGAGGGTATTAGGGAGTGAGTGGGGATTGAGAGGGGGGTTTATAGAGGGTATTAGGGAGTGAGTGGGGATTGAGAGGGGGGTTTATAGAGGGTATTAGGGAGTGCGTGGGGATTGAGAGGGGGGTTTATAGAGGGTATTAGGGAGTGAGTTGGGATTGAGAATGGTTTATAGAGGGTATTAGGGACTGAGTGGGGATTGAGAGGGGGGTTTATAGAGGGTTATTAGGGACTGAGTGCGGATTGAGAGGGGGTTTATAGAGGGTATTAGGGAGTGAGTGGGGATTGAGAGGGGGTTTATAGAGGGTATTAGGGAGTGAGTGGGGATTGAGAGTGGGGTTTATAGAGGGTATTAGGGACTGAGTGGGGATTGAGAGGGGGTTTATAGATGGTATTAGGGAGTGGGTGGGGATTGAGAGGGGGTTTATAGAGGGTATTAGGGAGTGGGTGGGGATTGAGAGGGGGTTTATAGAGGGTATTAGGGAGTGGGTGGGGATTGAGAGGGGGTTTATAGAGGGTATTAGGGAGTGAGTGGGGATTGATAGGGGGTTTATAGAGGGTATTAGGGAGTGAGTGGGGATTGATAGGGGGTTTATAGAGGGTATTAGGGAGTGAGTGGGGATTGAGAGGGGGGTTTATAGAGGGTATTAGGGACTGAGTGGGGATTGAGAGGGGTTTTATGGAGGGTATTAAGGACTGAGTGGTGATTGAGAGGGGTTTATGGAGGGTATTAGGGACTGAGTGGGGATTGAGAGGGGGGTTTATAGCGGGTATTAGGGACTGAGTGGGGATTGAGAGGGGGGTTTATATAGGGTATTAGGGAGTGAGTGGGGATTGAGAGGGGCTTTATAGAGGGTATTAGGGAGTGAGTGGGGATTGAGAGGGGGTTTATAGAGGGTATTAGGGACTGAGTGGGGATTGAGAGGGGTTTTATAGAGGGTATTAGGGAGTGAGTGGGATTTGAGAGGGGGTTTATAGAGGGTATTAGGGACTGAGTGGGGATTGATAGGGGGTTTATAGAGTATTAGGGAGTGAGTGGGGATCGAGAGGGGGGTTTATAGAGGGTATTAAGGAGTGAGTGGGGATTGAGAGGGGGTTTATAGAGGGTATTAGTGACTGAGTGGGGATTGAGACGGGCTTTATAGAGGGTATTAGGGACTGAGTGGGGATTGAGAGGGGGTTTATAGAGGGTATTAGGGACTGAGTGATGATTGAGAGGCGGTTTATAGAGGGTATTAGGGAGTGAGTGGGGATTGAGAGGGGGGTTTACAGAGGGAATTAGGGAGTGAATGGGGATTGAGAGCGGGTTTATAGAGGGTATGAGTGAGTGGGGATTGAGTGGGGGTTCATAGAGGGTATTAGGGAGTGAGTGGGGATTGAGAGGGGGTTCATAGAGGGTATTAGGGAGTGAGAGGGGATTGAGAGGGGGTTTATAGAGGGTATAAGGGACTGACTGGGGATTGAGAAGGGGTTTATAGAGGGTATTAGGGAGTGAGTGGGGATTGAGAGGGGGGTTTATAGAGGGAATTAGGGAGTGAGTGGCGATTGAGAGGGGGTTTATCGAGGATATTAGGGATTGAGAGGGGATTGAGAGGTGGTTTATAGAGGGTATTATGACTGAGTGGGAATTGAGAGGGGGTTTATAGAGGGTATTAGGGAGTGAGTGTGGATTGAGAGGGGGTTCATAGAGGGTATTAGGGAGTGAGTGGGGATTGAGAGGGGGTTTATAGAGGGTATTAGGGACCGAGTGGGGATTGAGATGGGGTTTATAGAGGGTATTAGGGAGTGAGTGGGGATTGAGAGGGGGGTTTATAGAGGGTATTAGGGACTGAGCGGGGATTGAGATGGGGTTAATAGAGGGTATTAGAGAGTGTGTGTGGTTTGGGAGGGGGTTTATAGAGGGTATTAGGGACTGAGTGGGGATTGAGAGGGATTTTATAGAGGGTATTAGGGACTGAATGGGGATTGAGAGGGGGGTTATAGAGGGTATTAGTGAGTGAGTGGGGATTGAGATGTCTTTTTATAGAGGGCATTGGGGAGTGAGTGGAGATTGAGAGGGGGTTTATAGAGGTATTCGAGAGCGAGTGGGGATTGAGAGGCGGTTTATAGAGGGTATTAGTGAGTGGGAATTGTGAGGGGCTTTATAGAGGGAATTAGAGAGTGTGTGGGGATTGAGAGTGGGTTTATAGAGGGTATTAGGGAGTGAGTGGCGATTGAGAGGGGGATTCACGGAGGGCATTAAGGAGTGAATGTGGGTTGAGAGGGGTTTTACAGAGGGTATTTGGGCGTGAGTGGGGATTGAGAGGGGGGTTTATTGAGGGTATTAGGGAGTGAGTGGTGACTGAGAGGCGGTTTATAGAGCGTATTAGTGAGTGAGTGGGGATTGAGAGGGGGTTTATAGAGGGTAATAGGGAGTGAGTGGGGATTGAGAGGGGGTTTATAGAGGGTAATGGGGAGTGAGTGGGGATTGAGAGGGGGTTTATAGAGGGTATTAGGGAGTGAGTGGGGATTGAGGGGGTATTTATATAGGGTATTAGGGCCTGAGTGGGGATTGAGAGAGGGTTTATAGAAGGTATCATGGAGCGAGTGGGGATTGCGAGGGGGTTTATTGAGGGTATTAGGGAGTGAGTAGCGATTGAGAGAGGGGTTTATAGATGGTATTAGGGTGTGAGTGGGGATTGCGAGGGGGTATATTGAGGGTATTAGGGACTGAGTGGGGATTGAGAGGGGGTTTATAGAGGGTATCAGGGAGTGAGTGGGGATTGCGAGGGGGTTTATAGAGGGTATTAGGGAGTGAGTGGTGATTGAGAGGGGGTTTTATAAAGGGTATTAGGGAGTTATTGTGGTTTGAGAGGTGGTTTATAGAGGGTATTAGGGACTGATTGGGGATTGAGAGGGGGTTTATCGAGGGTATTAGGGAGATAGTGTGGTTTGAGAGGGGCTTTATATAGGGTATTAGCGACTGAGTGGGGATTGAGAGGGGTTTTATGGAGGGTATTAGTGAGAGTGGTGATTGATAGGGGTGCTTATATAGGGTATTAGGGACTGACTGGGTTTTGAGAGGGGGTTTTTAGAGGATATTGTGGCAGTGAGTGGGGATTGAGAGGGGGTTTATAGAGGGTGTTAGGGACTGAGTGCGGATTGAGAGGGGTTTTATAGAGGGTATTAGGGAGTGAGTGGGGATTGAGAGGGGGTTTATAGAGTGTATTAGGGACTGAGTGCGGATTGAGAGGGGGTTTATAGAGAGTATTAGTGACTGAGTGGGGATTGATAGGGGCTTTATAGAGGGTATTAGGGAGTGAGTGGGGATTGAGAGGGGTTTCTTAGAGGGTATTAGGGACTGAGTGGGGATTGAGAGGGGGTTCATAGAGGGTATTAGGGAGTGAGAGGGGATTGAGAGGGGGTTTATAGAGGGTATAAGGGACTGAGTGGGGATTGAGAGGGGGTTCATAGAAGGTATTAGGGAGTGAGAGGGGATTAAGAGGGGGTTTATAGAGGGTATAAGGGACTGAGTGGGGATTGAGAGGGGGGTTTATAGAGAGAATTAGGGAGTGAGTGGCGATTGAGAGGGGGTTTATAGAGGGTATTAGTGAGTGAGTGATGATTGAGAGGGGGGTTTATAGAGGGTATTAGTGAGTGAGTGATGATTGAGAGGGGGGTTTATAGAGGGTATTAGGGACTGAGTGGGGATTGATGGTTGGTCTATCGAGGATATTAGGGATTGAGAGGGGATTGAGTGTTGGTTTATAGAGGGTATTTAGGGTGTGAGTGAGGATTGGGATGGAGTTTATAGGGGGTATTAGAGACTGAGTGGGGATTGAGAGGGGGGTTCATAGAGGGTATTAGGGAGTGAGTGGGGACTGAGAGGGGGTTTATAGAGGGTTTTAGGGACTGAGTGGGGATTGAGATGCGGTTTATATAGGGTATTAGGGAGTGAGTGGGGATTGAGAGGGGGTTTATAGAGGGTATTAGGGACTGAGCGGGGATTGAGAGGGGGTTTATAGAGGGTATTAGGGAGTGTGTGTGTTTTGGGAGGGGGTTTATAGAGGGTATTAGGGACTGAGTGGGGATTGAGAGGGATTTTATAGAGGGTATTAGGGACTGAATGGGGATTGGGAGGGGGTTTATAGAGGGTATTAGTGAGTGAGTGGGAATTGAGATGTCTGTTTATAGAGGGCATTGGGGAGTGAGTGGGGATTGAGAGGGGGTTTATAGAGGGCATTGGGGAGTGAGTGGGGATTGAGAGGAGGTTTATAGAGGTATTAGGGAGATAGTGGTGATTGAGAGGGGGTTTATAGAGGTATTAGGGAGTGTGTGTGGTTTGAGAGGGGGGTAATAGAGGGTATTAGTTAGTGGGAATTGAGAGGGGGTTTATAGAGGGTATTAGTGAGTGGGAATTGAGAGGGCGTTTATAGAGGGTATTAGGGAGTGAGTGGCAATTGAGAGGGGTATTCACGGAGGGCATTAGGGAGTGAATGTGGGTTGAGAGGGGTTTTACAGAGGGTATTAGGGAGTGAGTGGTGATTGAGAGGCGGTTTATAGAGGGTATTAGTGACTGAGTGGGGATTGAGACGGGTTTTATAGAGGATATTAGTGAGTGAGTGGGGATTGAGAGGGGGTTTATAGAGGGTATTAGGGAGTGGGTGGGTATTGAGTGGCGGTTTATAGAGGGTATTGGGGAGTGAGAGTGAGTGGGGATTGAGAGGGTGGTTTATAGAGGGCATTGGGGAGTGTGTGGGGATTGAGAGGGGGCTTACAGAGGGTATTGGGATGTGTGTGGGGATTGAGAGGGGTGTTTATAGAGGGTATTAGCGACTGAGTGCTGATTGAGGGGGGATTCATAGAGGGTATTAGTGACTGAGTGGGGATTGCGAGGCGGTTCATAGAGGGTATTAGGGAGTGAGTGGGGATTGAGAGGGGGTTTATAAAGGGTATTAGGGAGTTATTGTGGTTTGAGAGGTGGTTTATAGAGGGTATTAGGGACTGAGTGGGGATTGAGAGAGGGTTTATCGAGGGTATTAGGGAGATAGTGTGGTTTGAGAGGGGCTTTATATAGGGTATTAGCGACTGAGTGAGGATTGAGAGGGGTTTCATGGAGGGTATTAGTGAGAGTGGTGATTGATAGGGGTGTTTATAGAGGGTATTAGGGACTGACTGGGTTTTGAGAGGGGGTTTTTAGGGGATATGTGGCAGTGAGTGTGGATTGAGTGGGGGTTTGTAGAGGTTATTAGGGACTGTGTGGGGATTGAGAGGGTGTTCTTAGAGGGTATTAGGAAGTGAGTAGGGATTGAGCGTTGGTTTAGACAGGTTATTAGGGACTGAGGGGATTTTGAGGGGGTTTATAAAGGGTATTAGGGAGTGAGTGGGGATTGAGAGGGGGGTTTATAGAGGGTATTAGGGAGTGAGTGGGGATTGAGAGGGGGGTTTATAGAGGGTATTAGGGAGTGGGTGGGGATTGAGTGGGGGGTTTATAGAGGGTATTAGGGAGTGAGTGGGGATTGAGAGTGGGGTTTATAGAGGGTATTAGGGAGTGAGTGGGGATTGAGAGGGGGGTTTAAAGAGTGTATTAGGGAGTGAGTGGGATTGAGAGGGGGTTTATAGAAGGTATTAGGGACTGAGTGGGGATTGAGAGGGGTTTTATAGAAGGTATTAGGGAGTGAGTGGGTATTGAGAGGGGTTTATAGAGGGCAGTAGTGACTGAGCGGTGATTGAGTGGGGGGTTTATAGAGGGTATTAGGGAGTGAGTGTGGGTTGAGAGGTGGTTTATAGAGGGTATTAGTGACTGAGTGGGGATTGAGAGGTGGGTTTATAGAAGGTATTAGGGACTGAGGGGATTTTGAGGGGGTTTATAGCGGGTATTAGGGAGTGAGTGGGGATTGAGAGGGGCTTTATAGAGGGTATTAGGGAGTGAGTGGGGATTGAGAGGGGGTTTATAGAGGGTATTAGGGAGTGAGTGGGGATTGAGAGGGGGGTTTATAGAGGGTATTAGGGAGTGAGTTGGGTTTGAGAGGGGATTTATAGACGCTATTTGGCACAAGGAGATAGTGGTGATTGAGAGGGGGGTTTATAGAGGGTATTAGGGACTGAGTGGTGATTGAGAGGGGGTTTATAGAGGGTATTAGGAAGTGAGTGGGGATTGAGAGGGGGTTTATAGAGGGTACTTAGGAAGTGAGTGGGGATTGAGTGGGGGGTTTATAGAGGTAATTAGAGATTGAGTGTTGGTTGAGAGGGGGTTTATAGTGGGTATTAGTGAGTGAGTGGGGATTGAGAGGGGGTTTATAGAGGGTATAAGTGAGTGAGTGGGGATTGAGAGTGGAGTTTATAGAGGGTATAAGTGAGTGAGTGGGGATTGAGAGGGGGGTTTATAGAGGGTATTAGGGACTGAGTGGGGATTGAGAGGGGGTTTATAGAGGGTATTAGTGAGTGAGTGGGGAATTGAGAGGGGGTTTATAGAGGGTATTAGAGATTGAGTGTTGGTTGAGAGGGGGTTTATAGTGGGTATTAGTGAGTGAGTGGGGATTGAGAGCGGTTTATAGAGGTATAAGTGAGTGAGTGGGGATTGAGAGTGGAGTCTATAGAGGGTATAAGTGAGTGAGTGGGGATTGAGAGGGGGGTTTATAGAGGGTATTAGGGACTGAGTGGGGATTGAGAGGGGGTTTATAGAGGGTATTAGTGAGTGAGTGGGGATTGAGAGCGGGGTTTATAGAGGGTATTAGGGACTGAGTGGGGATTGAGAGGGGGTTTATAGAGAGTATTAGGGACTGAGTGGGGATTAAGAGGGGGGTTTATAGAGGGTATTAGGAAGTGAGTGGGGATTGAGAGGGGGGTTTATAGAGGGTATTAGTGATTGATTGGAGATTCAGAGCGGGGTTTTGTAGAGGGTATTAGGGACTGAGTGGGGAAATGAGAGGCGGTTTATAGAGGGTATTATGGATTAAGAGGGGATTGAGCGGGGGGTATATAAAGTATTAGGTTCTGACAGTGGGGTTTATAGGGGGTATTAGGGACTGAAAGTGAGGTTTATAGGGGGTATTAGGGTCTGACGGTTGGGTTTATAGGGGGTATTAAGGTCTGACAGTGAGGATTATAGGGGGTATTAGGGTCTGACAGTGGGGTTTGTAGGGGATATTAGGGTCTGACAGTGGGGTTATAGGGGGTATTAGGGTCTGACAGTGGGGTTTATAGGGGGTATTAGGGTCTGACAGTGAGATTTGTAGGGGATATTAGGGTCTGACAGTGAGGTTTATAGGGGGTATTAGGGTCTGACAGTGGTGTTTATAGCGGGTATTAGGGTCTGACAGTGGTGTTTATAGGGGGTATTATGGTCTGACAGTGGGGTTTATAGGGGGTATTAGGGTCTGACAGTGGGGTTTATTGGGGGTATTATGGTCTGACAGTGGGGTTTATAGGGGGTATTAGGGTCTGACAGTTGGGTTTATAGGGGGTATTAGGGTCCAGCAGTGGGGTTTATAGAGGGTATTAGGGTCTGACAGTGGGGTTTATAGAGGGTATTAGGGTCTGACAGTGGGGTTTATAGGGGGTATTAGGGTCTGATTGTGAGGTTTATAGGGGGTATTAGGGTCTGACAGAGGGGTTTATAGGGGGTATTAGGGACTGACAGTGGGGTTTATAGGGGGTATTAGTGTCTGACAGTGGGGTTTATAGGGGGTATTAGTGTCTGACAGTGGGGTTTATAGGGGGTATTAGGGTCTGACAGTGAGGTTTTTAGGGGGTATTAGGGTCTGACAGAGGGGTTTATAGGGGGTATTAGAGTCTGACAGTGGGGTTTATAGTGGGTATTAGGGTCTGACAGTGAGTTTTATAGGGGGTATTAGGGTCTGACAGTGGGGTTTATAGGGGGTATTAGGGTCTGACAATGAGGTTTATAGGGGGTATTAGAGTCTGACAGTGAGGTTTATAGGGGGTATTAGGGTCTGACAGTGGGGTTTATATAGGGTATTATGGACTGAGTGGGGAGTGAGAGGGGGTTCATAGAGGGTATTAGGGAGTGAGTAATGATTGAGAGGGGGTTTATAGAGGGTATTAGGGAGTGAGTGGTGATTGAGAGGGGGGTTTATAGAGGGTATTAGGGACTGAGTGGGGATTGAGAGGGGGGTTTATAGATGTTATTAGGGAGTTATTGTGGTTTGAGAGGTGGTTTATAGAGGGTATTAGGGACTGAGTGGGGATTGAGAGAGGGTTTATCGAGGGTATTAGGGAGATAGTGTGGTTTGAGAGGGGCTTTATATAGGGTATTAGCGACTGAGTGAGGATTGAGAGGGGTTTTATGGAGGGTATTAGTGAGAGTGGTGATTGATAGGGGTGTTTATAGAGGGTATTAGGGACTGACTGGGTTTTGAGAGGGGGTTTTTAGAGGATATGTGGCAGTGAGTGTGGATTGAGTGGGGGTTTATAGAGGTTATTAGGGACTGTGTGGGGATTGAGAGGGTGTTCTTAGAGGATATTAGGAAGTGAGTGGGGATTGAGAGTTGGTTTAGACAGGTTATTAGGGACTGAGGAGATTTTGAGGGGGTTTATAGAGGGTATTAGGGAGTGAGTGGGGATTGAGAGGGGGTTTATAGAGGGTATTAGGGAGTGAGTCTGGATTGAGCGGGGGGTTTATAGAGGGTATTAGGGAGTGAGTGGGGATTGAGTGGGGGGTTTATAGAGGGTATTAGGGAGTGAGTGGGGATTGAGAGGGGGGTTTATAGAGGGAATTAGGGAGTGGGTGGGGATTTAGAGGGGTTTTAAAGAGTGTATTAGGGAGTGAGTGGGATTGAGAGGGAGTTTATAGAGGGTATTAGGGACTGAGTGGGGATTGAGAGGGGTTTTATAGAAGGTATTAGAGAGTGAGTGGGTATTGAGAGGGGTTTATAGAGGGCAGTAGTGACTGAGTGGGGTTTGAGAGGGGGTTTATAGAGGGTATTAGGGAGTGAGTTGGGATTGAGAGGGGGTTTATAGAAGGTATTAGGGAGTGAATGGGGATTGAGAGGCGGTTTATAGAGGGTATTAGGGAGTGAGTGGTGATTGAGAGGGGGTTTATAGAGGGATTTAGGAAGTGAGTGGGGATTGAGTGGGGGGTTTATAGAGGTAATTAGAGATTGAGTGTGGGTTGAGAGCGGGTTTATAGAGGGTATTATTGAGTGAGTGGGGATTGAGAGGGGGTTTACAGAGTGTATTAGTGAGTGAGTGAGGATTGAGAGTGGGTTTTATAGAGGGTATTAGGGACTGAGTGGGGATTTAGAGGGGGTTTATGGAGGGTATTAGTGAGTGAGTGAGGATTGAGAGTGGGGTTTATAGAGGGTATTAGGGACTGAGTGTGGATTGAGAGGGGGTTGATAGAGAGTATTAGGGAGTGAGTGGGGTTTAAGAGGGGGGTTTATAGAGGGCATTAGGAAGTGAGTGGGGATTGAGAGGGTGTTTATAAAGGGTATTAGTGAGTGTTTGGAGGTTGAGAGCGGGGTTTTGTAGAGGGTATTAGGGACTGAGTGGGGATTGAGAGCGGGGTTTATAGAGGTTATTATGGATTGAGGGGGGATTGAGCGGCGGTTTATATAAAGTATTAGGTTCTGACAGTGGGGTTTATAGGGGGTATTAGGGACTGAAAGTGAGGTCTATTGGGGGTATTAGGGTCTGACGGTTGGGTTTATAGGGGGTATTAAGGTCTGACAGTGGAGTTTATAGTGGGTATTAGGGTCTGACAGTGGGGTTAATAGGGGGTATTAAGGTCTGACAGTGAGGTTTATAGGGGGTATTAGGGTCTGACAGTGAGGTTTATAGGGGGTATTAGGGTCTGACTGTGAGGTTTATAGGGGGTATTAGGGTCTGACAGTGGTGTTTATAGGGGGTATTAGGGTCTGACAGTGGTGTTTATAGGGGGTATTAGGGTCTGACTGTGAGGTTTATAGGGGGTGATAGGGTCGGAGAGTGAGGTTTATAGGGGGTATTAGGGTCTGACAGTGGTGCTTATAGGGGGTATTAGGGTCTGACAGTGGTGCTTATAGGGGGTATTAGGGTCTGACAGTGGGGTTTATAGAGGGTATTAGGGTCGGACAGAGGGGTCTATAGTGTGTATTAGGGTCTGACAGTGGTGCTTATAGGGGGTATTAGGGTCTGACTGTGAGGTTTATAGAGGGTATTAGGGTCGGACAGAGGGGTTTATAGGAGTTATTAGGGTCTGACAGTGGGGTTTACAGAGGGTATTAGGGTCTGACAGTGAGGTTTATAGAGGGTATTAGGGTCTGACAGTGGGGTTTATAGGGGGTATTAGGGTCTGACAGTGGGGTTTATAGGGGGTATTAGGTTCTGACAGGGGTTTATATGGGGTATTAGGTTCTGACAGTGGGATTTATAGAGGGTATTAGGGTCTGACAGTGAGGTTTATAGGGGAGTATTAGGGTCTGACAGTGAGGTTTATAGGGGATATTAGGGTCTGACTGTGGTGTTTATAGGGGGTATTAGTGTCTGACAGTGAGGTTTATAGGGGGTATTAGGGTCTGACAGTGAGGTTTATAGGGGATATTAGTGTCTGACAGTGGGGTTTATAGGGGGTATTAGTGTCTGACAGTGAGGTTTATAGGGGGTATTAGGGTCTGGCTGTGAGGTTTATAGGGGGTATTAGGGTCTGACTGTGAGGTTTATAGGGGGTATTAGGGTCTGACAGTGGGGTTTATAGGGGGTATTAGGGTCTGACTGTGAGGTTTATAGGGGGTATTAGGGTCTGACTGTGAGGTTTATAGGGTGTATTAGGGTCTGACAGTGGGGGTTATAGAGGGTATTAGGGTCGGACAGAGGGGTTTATAGTGTGTATTAGGGTCTGACAGGGGGGTTTATAGGGGGTATTAGGGTATGGCTGTGAGGTTTATAAAGGGTATTAGGGTCAGACAGAGGGGTTTATTGTGTGCAATAGGGTCTGACAGTGGGGTTTATAGAGGGTATTAGGGTCTGACAGTGGTGTTTATAGGGGTATTAGGGTCTGACAGTGGGGTTTATAGAGGGTATTAGGGTCTGACAGTGGTGTTTATAGGGGTATTAGGGTCTGACAGTGGGGTTTATAGAGGGTATTAGGGTCTGGCTGTGAGGTTTAAAGAGGGTATTAGGGACTGACAGTGAGGTTTATAGGGGGTATTAGGGTCTGACAGTGGGGTTTATACGGGGTATTAGGGTCTGACAGTGAGGTTTGTAGGGCATATTAGGGTCTGACAGTGGGGTTTATAGGGGGTATTAGGGTCTGACAGTTAGGTTTATAGGGGGTAATGGGGTCTGACAGTGGTGTTTATAGGGGTTATTAGGGTCTGACAGTGGGGTTTATAGAGGGTATTAGGGACTGAGTGAGGATTGACAGGGGGTTTATATAGGGTCTTCAGGACTGAGTGGGGATTGAGAGGGGGTTTATAAAGGGTATTAGGGAGTTATTGTGGTTTGAGAGGTGGTTTATAGAGGGTATTAGGGACTGAGTGGGGATTGAGAGGGGGTTTATCGAGGGTATTAGGGAGATAGTGTGGTTTGAGAGGGGCTTTATATAGGGTATTAGCGACTGAGTGAGGATTGAGAGGTGTTTTATGGAGGGTATTAGTAAGAGTGGTGATTGATAGGGGTGTTTATAGAGGGTATTAGGGAGTGAGTGGGGATTGAGAGGGGTTTTATAGAGGGTATTAGGGACTGACTGGGTTTTGAGAGGGGGTTTTTAGAGGATATGTGGCAATGAGTGTGGATTGAGTGGGGGTTTATAGAGGTTATTAGGGACTGTGTGGGGATTGAGAGGGTGTTCTTAGAGGGTATTAGGAAGTGAGTGGGGATTGAGAGTTGGTTTAGACAGGTTATTAGGGACTGAGGGGATTTTGAGGGGGTTTATAGCGGGTATTAGGGAGTGAGTGGGGATTGAGAGGGTGTTTATAGAGGGTATTAGAGAGTGAGTGGGGATTGAGAGGGGGTTTATATCGGGTATTAGGGAGTGAGTGGGGATTGAGAGGGGATTTATAGACGCTATTAGGGAGATAGTGGTGATTGAGAGGGGGTTTATAGAGGGTATTAGGGACTGAGTGGTGATTGAGAGGGGGTTTATAGAGGGTATTAGGAAGTGAGTGGGGATTGAGTGGGGGGTTTATAGAGGTAATTAGAGATTGAGTGTTGGTTGAGAGGGGGTTTATAGAAGGTAATAGGGACTGAGTGGGGATTGAGAGGGGGTTTATAGAGAGTATTAGGGAGTGAGATGGGATTAAGAGGGGGGTTTATATAGGGTATTAGGAAGTGAGTGGGGATTGAGAGGGGGCTTTATAGAAGGTAATAGGGACTGAATGGGGATTGAGAGGGGGTTTATAGAGAGTATTAGGGAGTGAGAGGGGATTAAGAGGGGGGTTTATATAGGGTATTAGGAAGTGAGTGGGGATTGAGAGGGTGGTTTATAGAAGGTAATAGGGACTGATTGGGGATTGAGAGGGGGTTGATAGAGAGTATTAGGGAGTGAGTGGGGATTAAGAGGGGGGTTTATAGAGGGTATTAGGAAGTGAGTGGGGATTGAGAGGGGTGTTTATAGAGGGTATTAGTGATTGATTGGAGATTGAGAGCGGGGTTTTGTAGAGGGTATTAGGGACTGAGTGGGGAATGAGAGCGTGGTTTATAGAGGGTATTATGGATTAAGAGGGGATTGAGCGGGGGGTATATAAAGTATTAGGTTCTGACAGTGGGGTTTATAGGGGGTATTAGGGACTGAAAGTGAGGTTTATAGGGGGTATTAGGGTCTGACAGTTGGGTTTATAGGGGGTATTAGGGTCTGACAGTGGAGTTTATAGGAGGTATTAGGGTCTGATAGTGGGGTTAATAGGGGGTATTAAGGTCTGTCAGTGAGGTTTATAGGGGGTATTAGGGTCTGACACTGGGGTTTATAGGGGGTATTAGGGTCTGACTGTGAGGTTCATAGGGGGTATTAGGGTCTGACAGTGGGGTTTATAGGGGGTATTAGGGTCTGACAGTGAGGATTATAGGGGTATTAGGGTCTGACAGTGGTGTTTATAGGGGGTATTAGGGTCTGACTGTGAGGTTTATAGGGGGTAATAGGGTCGGAGAGTGAGGTTTATAGGGGGTATTCGAGTCTGACAATGGTGTTTATAGGGGGTATTAGGGTCTGACTGTGAGGTTTATAGGGGGTAATAGGGACGGACAGTATGGTTTATGGGGGTATTAGGGTCTGACAGTGGGGTTTATAGGCGGTATTAGGTACTGACAGTGGGGTTTATAGGGGGTATTAGGTTCTGACAGTGGAGTTTATAGGGGGTATTAGGTACTGACAGTGGGGTTTATAGACGGTATTAGGGTCTGACAGTGAGGTTTATAGGGGGGTATTAGGGTCTGACAGTGAGGTTTATAGAGGGTATTAGGGTCTGACAGTGAGGTTTATAGGGGGGTATTAGGGTCTGACAGTGAGGTTTATAGAGGGTATTAGGGTCTGACAGTGGTGTTTATAGGGGGTATTAGGGTCTGACAGTGAGATTTATAGAGGGTATTAGGGTCTGGCTGTGAGGTTAATAGGGGATAGTAGGGACTGACTGTGAGGTTTATAAGGGGTATTAGGGTCTGACAGTGGGGTTTATAGGGGGTATTAGGGTCTGACAGTGGGGTTTATAGGGGGTATTAGGGTCTGACAGTGAGGTTTATAAGGGGTATTAGGGTCTGACAGTGGGGTTTATAGGGGGTATTAGGGTCTGACAGTGGGGTTTATAGGGGGTATTAGGGTCTGACAGTGGGGTTTATAGGGGGTATTAGGGTCTGACAGTGAGGTTTATAAGGGGTATTAGGGTCTGACAGTGGGGTTTATAGGGGGTATTAGGTTCTGACAATGAGGTTTATAGGGGGTATTAGAGTCTGACAGTGAGGTTTATAGGGGTTATTTGGGTCTGACAGTGGGGTTTATATAGGGTATTATGGACTGAGTGGGGATTGAGAGGGGGTTCATAGAGGGTATTAGGGAGTGAGTGGTGATTGAGAGGGGGTTTATAGAGGGTATTAGGGAGTGAGTGGGGATTGAGAGGGGGTTTATAAAGGGTATTAGGGAGTTATTGTGGTTTGAGAGGTGGTTTATAGAGGGTATTAGGGACTGAGTGGGGATTGAGAGGGGGTTTATTGAGGGTATTAGGGAGATAGTGTGGTTTGAGAGGGGCTTTATATAGGGTATTAGCGACTGAGTGAGGATTGAGAGGGGTTTTATGGAGGGTATTAGTGAGAGTGGTGATTGATAGGGGTGTTTATAGAGGGTATTAGGGACTGACTGGGTTTTGAGAGGGGGTTTTTAGAGGATATGTGGCAGTGAGTGTGGATTGAGTGGGGGTTTGTAGAGGTTATTAGGGACTGTGTGGGGATTGAGAGGGTGTTCTTAGAGGGTATTAGGAAGTGAGTGGGGATTGAGAGTTGGTTTAGACAGGTTATTAGGGACTGAGGGGATTTTGAGGGGGTTTATAGAGGGTATTAGGGAGTGAGTGGGGATTGAGAGGGGGTTTATAGAGGGTATTAGGGAGTGAGTGGGGATTGAGAGGAGGTTTATAGAGGGTATTAGGGAGTGAGTGGGGATTGAGAGGGGGGTTTATAGAGGGTATTAGGGAGTGAGTGGGGATTGAGAGGGGGGTTTATAAAGGGTATTAATGACTGAGTGGGGATTGAGAGGTGGGTTTATAGAGGGTATTAATGACTGAGTGGGGATTGAGAGGTGGGTTTATAGAGGGTATTAGTGACTGAGTGGGGATTGAGAGGTGGGTTTATAGAAGGTATTAGGGAGTGAGTGGGGATTGAGAGGGGGTTTGTAAAGGGTATTAGTGATTGATTGGAGATTGAGAGCGGTGTTTTGTAGCGGGTATTAGGGAGTGAGTGGGGATTGAGTGGGCGGTTATAGAGGTAATTAGAGATTGAGTGTGGGTTGAGAGCGGCTTTATAGAGGGTATTAGTGAGTGAGTGGGGATTAAGAGGGTGTTTATAGAGGGTATTAGTCAGTGAGTGGGGATTGAGAGTGGGGTTTATAGAGGGTATTAGGGACTGAGTGGGGATTGAGAGGGGGGTTTATAGAGGGTATTAGGGAGTGAGTGGGGATTGAGAGCGGGGTTTATAGAGGGTATTATGGATTGAGAGGGGATTGAGCGGGGGGAATATAAAGTATTAGGTTCTGACAGTGGTGTTTATAGGGGGTATTAGGGTCTGACAGTGGGGTTTATAGGGGGTATTAGGGTCTGACAGTGGGGTTTATAGGGGGTATTAGGGTCTGACGGTTGGGTTTATAGGGGGTATTATGGTCTGACACTGGGGTTAATAGGGGGTATTAGGGTCTGACAGTGGTGTTTATTGGGGGCATTAGTGTCTGACGGTGAGGTTTATTGGGGGTATTAGGGTCTGACAGTGGTGTTTATTGGGGGCATTAGGGTCTGACTGTGAGGTTTATAGGGGGTAATAGGGTCGGAGTGCGAGGTTTATAGGGGGTATTAGAGTCTGACAGTGGTGTTGATAGGGGGTATTAGGGTCTGACTGTGAGGTTTATAGGGGGTATTAGGGTCTGACAGTGAAGTTTATAGGGGGTATTAGGTTCTGACAGTGGGGTTTATAGGGGGTATTAGGGTCTGACAGTGGGGTTTATAGAGGGTATTAGGGTCTGACAGTGGGGTTTATAGGGGGTATTAGGGTCTGACAGTGGGGTTTATAGAGGGTATTAGGGTCTGACAGTGGGGTTTATAGGGGGTATTAGGGTCTGACAGTGAGGTTTATAGGGGGTATTATGGTCTGACAGTGAGGTTTATAGGGGGTATTAGGGTCTGACAGTGAGGTTTATAGGGGGTATTAGGGTCTGACAGGGAGGTTTATAGGGGGTATTAGGGTCTGACAGTGGGGTTTATAGGGGGTATTAGGGTCTGACAGTGGGGTTTATAGGGGGTATTAGGGTCTGACAGTGGGGTTTATAGGGGGTATTAGGGTCTGACAGTGGGGTTTATAGGGGGTATTAGGGTCTGACAGTGAGGTTTATAGGGAGTATTAGGGTCTGACAGTGAGGTTTATAGGGGGTATTAGGGTCTGACAGTGGGGTTTATAGGGGGTATTAGGGTCTGACAGTGAGGTTTATAGGGGGTATTAGGGTCTGACAGTGGGGTTTATAGGGGGTAATAGGGACGGACAGTGGTGTTTATAGGGGTTATTAGATTCTGACGGTGAGGTTTATAGGGGGTATTAGGGTCTGACAGTGGGATTTATAGGGGGTATTAGGGACTGAGGAGGGCTTTATTGGGGTATTAGGCGGTGTGGTGGTGTTTATAGAGTGTATTAGGGACCGAGGACGTGTTTATTGGGGTATTAGGCAGTGAGGGGGTGTTTATAGGGTGTATTAGGGACTGAGAAGGGGTTTATTGGGGTATCAGGCAGTGAGGGGGTATTTATACGTGGTATTAGGGACTGAGGAGGGGTTTATTGTGGTATTACGGACTGAGAGGGGTTTATATGGTTATTAGGGACTGAGGAGGTGTTTATTGTTGTATTAGACAGTGAGTGGGGATTTATAGGGGTATTAGGGACTGAGGAGGTGTTTATTGGGGTATTAGACAGTGAGTGGGGATTTATAAGGGTATTAGGGACTGAGGAGGTGTTTATTGGGGTATTAGGCAGTGAGGGGGTGTTTATAGGGGTATTAGGACTGAGGAGGTGTTTATTTGGGTGTTAGGCAGTGAGGGGGTGTTTATAGGGGGTATTAGGGACTGAGGAGGGGTTTTTTGAGGTATTGGGTAGTGAGGGGGTGTTTATAGGGGGTATTAGGGACTGAGGAGGGTTTGATTGGGGTATTAGGGACTGAGACGGGTTTATAGGTGGTATTAGGGACTGAGGGAGGTTTATTGGGGTATTAGGCAGTGAGGGGGTGTTTATAGGGGATATTAGGAACTGAGGAGGGGTTTATAGGGGTATTAGGCAGTGAGGGGGTGTTTATAGGGGTATTAGGGACTGAGGAGGGGTTTATAGGGGTATTAGGCAGTGAGGGGTGTTTATAGGTGGTATTAGGGACTGAGGAGGGGTTTATTGGGGTATTAGGCAGTGAGGGTGTGTTTATAGGGGGTATTAGGGACTGAGGGAGGTTTATTGGGGTATTAGGCAGTGAGGGTGTGTTTATAGGGGGTATTAGGTACTGAGGGAGGTTTATTGGGGTATTAGGCAGTGAGGGTGTGTTTATAGGGGGTGTTAGGTACTGAGGGAGGTTTATTGGGGTATTAGGCAGTGAGGGGGTGTTTATAGGGGGTATTAGGGACTGAGGAGGGGTTTATAGGGGGTATTAGGGACTGAGGAGGGGTTTATTGGGGTGTTAGGGACTGAGGAGGGGTTTATTGGGGTGTTAGGCAGTGAGGGATTTATATAGGGGGTATTAGGGACTGAGGGAGGTTTATTGGGGTATTAGGCAGTGAGGGGGTGTTTATAGGGGGTATTAGGGACTGAGGAGGGGTTTATTGGGGTGTTAGGCAGTGAGGGATTTATAGGGGGTATTAGGGTCTGACAGTCGGGTTTATAGAGGGTATTAGGGTCTGACAGTGGGGTTTATAGGGGATATTAGGGTCTGACAGTGAGGTTTATAGGGGGTATTAGGGACTGACAGTGAGGTTTATAGGGGATATTAGGGTCTGACAGTGAGGTTTATAGGGGGTATTAGGGACTGACAGTGAGGTTTATAGGGGGTATTAGGGTCTGACAGAGGGGTTTATAGGGGGTATTAGGGTCTGACAGTGAGGTTTATAGAGGGTATTAGGGTCTGACAGTGAGGTTTATAGGGGGTATTAGGGTCTGACAGTGAGGTTTATAGGGCGTATTAGGGTCTGACAGTGGGGTTTATAGGGGGTATTAGGGACTGATGAGGTGTTTATTGAGGTATTGGGTAGTGAGGGGGTGTTTATAGGGGGTATTAGGGTCTGACGGTGAGGTTTATAGGGGGTATTAGGGTCTGACAGTGGGGTTTATAGGGGGTATTAGGGACTGAGGAGGTGTTTATTGAGGTATTGGGTAGTGAGGGGGTGTTTATAGGGGGTATTAGGGACTAAGGAGGGTTTGATTGGGGTATTAGGGACTGAGAGGGATTTATAGGGGGTATTAGGGACTGAGGAGGTGTTTATTGGGGTATTAGGGACTGAGGAGGGGTTTATTGGGGTACTAGGCAGTGAGGGGTGTTTATAGGGGGTATTAGGGACTAAGGGGGGGTTTATTGGGGTACTAGGCAGTGAGGGGGGTTTATAGGGGGTATTAGGCAGTGAGGACGGGTTTATTGGGGTATTAGGGTCTGAGAGGGGTTTATAGGGGGTATTAAGGAATGAGGAGGGGTTTATTGTGGTATTAGGGACTGAGAGGGGGTTATAGGGGGTATTAGGGACGGAGGAGGGGCTTATAGGGGGTATTAGGGACTGAGGAGGGGTTTATTGATATATTAGGCAGTGAGGGGGTGTGTGACAGAGACTGAGAGTGTGAGAGAGACTGAGAGTGTGTGAGAGAGAGACTGAGAGTGTGTGACAGAGACTGAGAGTGTGAGAGAGACTGAGAGTGAGTGAGAGACTGAGAGTGTGTGAGAGAGACTGAGAGTGTGAGAGAGACTGAGAGTGTGTGAGAGAGACTGAGAGTGTGTGACAGAGACTGAGAATGTGAGAGAGACTGAGAGTGTGTGAGAGAGACTGAGAGTGTGAGAGAGAGACTGAGAGTGTGTGAGAGAGACTGAGAGTGTGTGAGAGAGAGACTGAGAGTGTGTGAGAGGGACTGAGAGTGTGTGAGAAAGACTGAGAGTGTGAGAGAGAGACAGAGCATGAGAGAGAGACAGAGAGTGTGTGAGAGAGACTGAGAGTTTGTGAGAGAGACTGAGAGTGTGAGAGAGACTGAGAGTGTGTGAGAGAGACTGAGAGTGTGTGAGAGAGAGACTGAGAGTGTGTGAGAGAGAGACTGAGAGTGTGTGAGAGAGACTGAGTGTGTGTGAGAGCGAGACTGAGAGTGTGTGAGAGAGACACTGAGAGTGTGTGTGAGAGAGACTGAGAGTGTGTGAGAGAGACTGAGAGAGTGTGAGAGAGACTGAGAGTGTGTGAGAGAGACTGAGAGAGTGTGAGAGAGACTGAGAGTGTGAGAGAGAGAGACTGAGAGTGTGAGAGAGAGACTGAGAGTGTGTGAGAGAGACTGAGAGTGTGTGAGAGAGACTGAGAGTGTGTGAGAGAGACTGAGAGTGTGTGAAAGAGACTGAGAGTGTGAGAGAGACTGAGAGTGTGAGAGAGAGACTGAGAGTGTGTGTGAGAGACTGAGAGTGTGTGAGAGAGACTGAGAGGTGAGAGAGAGACTGAGAGTGTGAGAGAGACTGAGAGTGTGAGAGAGAGACTGAGAGTGTGTGAGAGAGACTGAGAGTGTGTGAGAGAGACTGAGAGTGTGAGAGAGACTGAGAGTGTGAGAGAGAGACTGAGAGTGTGTGTGAGAGAGACTGAGAGTGTGTGAGAGAGACTGAGAGTGTGAGAGAGAGACTGAGAGTGTGTGAGAGAGACTGAGAGTGTGTGAGAGAGAGACTGAGAGTGTGTGAGAGAGACTGAGAGTGTGAGAGAGACTGAGAGTGTGTGAGAGAGACTGAGAGTGTGTGAGAGAGACTGAGAGTGTGTGAGAGACTGAGAGTGTGTGAGAGACTGAGAGTGTGTGAGAGAGACTGAGAGTGTGAGAGAGAGACTGAGAGTGTGAGAGAGAGACTGAGAGTGTGAGAGAGACTGAGAGTGTGAGAGAGAGACTGAGAGTGTGTGTGAGAGACTGAGAGTGTGTGTGAGAGAGACTGAGAGTGTGTGAGAGAGACTGAGAGTGTGAGAGAGACTGAGAGTGTGTGAGAGAGACTGAGAGTGTGTGAGAGAGACTGAGAGTGTGAGAGAGAGACTGAGAGTGTGTGAGAGAGACTGAGAGTGTGTGAGAGAGAGACTGAGAGTGTGTGAGAGAGACTGAGAGTGTGTGAGAGAAACTGAGAGTGTGTGTGAGAGAGACTGAGAGTGTGTGTGAGAGAGACTGAGAGTGTGTGTGAGAGAGACTGAGAGTGTGTGAGAGAGAGACTGAGAGTGTGTGAGAGAGAGACTGAGAGTGTGTGAGAGAGACTGAGAGTGTGTGAGAGAGACTGAGAGTGTGAGAGAGAGACTGAGAGTGTGTGAGAGAGACTGAGAGTGTGTGAGAGAGAGACTGAGAGTGTGTGAGAGAAACTGAGAGTGTGTGTGAGAGAGACTGAGAGTGTGTGTGAGAGAGACTGAGAGTGTGTGTGAGAGAGACTGAGAGTGTGTGTGAGAGAGACTGAGAGTGTGTGAGAGAGAGACTGAGAGTGTGTGAGAGAGAGACTGAGAGTGTGTGAGAGAAACTGAGAGTGTGTGTGAGAGAGACTGAGAGTGTGTGTGAGAGAGACTGAGAGTGTGTGTGAGAGAGACTGAGAGTGTGTGAGAGAGAGACTGAGAGTGTGTGTGAGAGAGACTGAGAGTGTGTGTGAGAGACTGAGAGTGTGTGTGAGAGAGACTGAGAGTGTGTGAGAGAGAGACAGAGGATGTGAGAGACTACGAGAGGCTGACAAACAACACTTGCAATTCACCAGTTTTATTATGAAGTTTAATTATAATCAGAAGCGTTGAGTACAAATTTCATCTGTCTGTAACCCACGCTCCATGATGGCTCAGGGCGATGTTTATCTGTGGGGAGAATAAGACACCAGGTCATAAACTCACTGAAGATGAGCAGAGGTGGGACAGTCACACGGCCAGTGCTGAATGGCCTCCTCCTGTTCCTGTGTAACAGGCTCGATAGGGGCTGAATGGGAGAGAGGGAGTGAGAGAGACAGAGTGTGGGAGAGAGGGAGGGAGAGAGACAGAGCGTGGGAGAGAGGGAGTGAGAGAGACAGAGCGTGGGAGAGAGGGAGGGAGAGAGACAGAGCGTGGGAGAGAGGGAGTGAGAGAGACAGAGCGTGGGAGAGAGGGAGTGAGAGAGACAGAGAGTGGGAGAGAGGGAGTGATAGAGAGTGTGGGAGAGAGGGAGTGAAAGAGACAGAGTGTGGGAGAGTGGGAGTGAGAGAGACAGAGTGTGGGAGAGAGGGAGAGAGAGAGACAGAGTGTGGGAGAGAGGGAGTGAGAGAGACAGAGTGTGGGAGAGAGGGAGTGAGAGAGATAGAGTGTGGGAGAGAGGGAGTGAGAGAGACAGAGTGTGGGAGAGAGGGAATGAGAGAGACAGAGCGTGGGAGAGAGGGAGTGAGAGAGACAGAGTGTGGGAGAGAGGGAGTGAGAGAGACAGAGCGTGGGAGAGAGGGAGTGAGAGAGACCGAGCGTGGGAGAGAGGGAGGGAGAGAGACAGAGCGTGGGAGAGAGGGAGTGAGAGAGACAGAGTGTGGGAGAGAGGGAGTGAGAGAGACAGAGTGTGAGAGAGAGAGGGAGTGAGAGAGACAGAGTGTGGGAGAGAGGGAGTGAGAGAGACACAGTGTGGGAGAGAGGGAGTGAGAGAGACAGAGTGTGGGAGAGAGGGAGTGAGAGAGACAGAGCGTAGGAGAGAGGGAGTGAAAGAGACAGAGTGTGGGAGAGAGGGAGTGAGAGACAGAGTGTGGGAGAGAGGGAGTGAGAGAGACAGTGTGGGGGAGAGAGGGAGTGAGAGAGACAGTGTGTGGGAGAGAGGGAGTGAGAGAGACAGAGTGTGGGAGAGAGGGAGTGAGAGAGACAGAGCGTGGGAGAGAGGGAGTGAGAGAGACAGAGAGTGGGAGAGAGGGACGGAGAGAGACAGAGTGTGGGAGAGAGGGAGGGAGAGAGACAGAGTGTGGGAGAGAGGGAGTGAGAGAGACAGAGTGTGGGAGAGAGGGATTGAGAGAGACAGAGTGTGGGAGAGAGGGAGGGAGAGAGACAGAGTGTGGGAGCGAGGGACGGAGAGACAGAGTGTGGGAACGAGGGAGTGAGAGAGACAGAGTGTGGGAGAGAGGGAGTGAGAGAGACAGGGTGTGGGAGAGAGGGAGGGAGAGAGACAGAGTGTGGGAGAGAGGGAGTGAGAGAGACAGAGTGTGGGAGAGAGAGAGTGAGAGAGACAGAGTGTGGGAGAGAGGGAGGGAGAGCGGATTGTGCAGGAAGTGAATCACTCGATACTGACCCATTGATTCAGACGATCTCCGATCCTTTTGGGGCCTCATATTCAACCACGAGAGACTCATCTGGAGGAGAAATGGAGAGAAGGAGTGTGGAAAGGAGAAATAGCAGCGAATTAAGTCCCAGGAATAATCACCTGAGAATATTCACCCAAGAATAATCACCCTGGGATAATCACCCGAGAATAATCACCCGGGAATAATCACCCGAGAATAATCACCCGGTAATAATCACCCGAGAATAATCACCCGAGAATATTCACCCGAGAATAATCAACCGGGAATAATCACCCGAGAATAATCACCCGAGAATAATCACCCGAGAATAATCACCTGAGAATATTCACCCGAGAATAATCACCCGAGAATAATCACCCGAGAATAATCACCCGAGAATAATCACCCGGTAATAATCGCCCGAGAATAATCACCCGGTAATAATCACCCGGGAATAATCACCCGAGAATAATCACCCGAGAATAATCACCCGGTAATAATCACCCGAGAATAATCACCCGGTAATAATCACCCGGGAATAATCGCCCGAGAATAATCACCCGGTAATAATCACCCGGGAATAATCACCAGAGAATAATCACCCGGTAATAATCACCCGAGAATAATCACCTGAGAATAATCACCTGAGAATAATCACCCGGGAATAATCACCCGGGAATAATCACCTGAGAATATTCACCCGGGAATAATCACCCGAGAATAATCACCTGAGAATAATCACCCGAGAATAATCACCCGAGAATAATCACCCGAGAATATTCACCCGAGAATAATCACCCGGGAATAATCACCCTGGGATAATCAGCCGAGAATAATCACCCGAGAATATTCACCCGAGAATAATCACCCGAGAATAATCACCCGAGAATAATCACCCGGTAATAATCACCCGGGAATAATCGCCCGAGAATAATCACCCGGGAATAATCACCCGGGAATAATCGCTCGAGAATAATCACCCGGTAATAATCACCCGGGAATAATCGCTCGAGAATAATCACCCGGGGATAATCACCCGGGAATAATCGCTCGAGAATAATCACCCGGGGAATAATCACCCGGGAATAATCAACCAGGAATAATCACCCGGGGATAATCACCCGGGAATAACCACCCAGCAATAATGACACAGGGACAATCACCCGGGGATAAACACACGGGAATAATCACCCGAGAATAATCACTGGGGAATAATCACCCGGAATAATCACCCGAGAATTATCACCCGGGGATAATCACCCGGGAATAATCACTCGGGAATAATCACAGGGAGTGAGGGAAGGATATAAACACCCGGGAATAAACACAGGGAGTGAGGGAAGGATATAAACACCCGGGAATAAACACATGGAGTGACGGAAGGATATAAACACCCGGGAATAAACACAGGGAGTGAGGGAAGGATATAAACACCCGGGAATAAACACAGGGAGTGAGGGAAGGATATAAACACCCGGGAATAAACACAGGGAGTGAGGGATGGATATAAACACCCGGGAACAAACACAGGGAGTGAGGGAAGGATATAAACACCCGGGAATAAACACAGGGAGTGAGGGAAGGATATAAACACCCGGGAACAAACACAGGGAGTGAGGGAAGGATATAAACACCCGGGAACAAATGCAGGGAGTGAGGGATGGATATAAACACCCGGGAATAAACACAGGGAGTGAGGGACGGATATAAACACCCGGGAATAAACACAGGGAGTGAGGGAAGGATATAAACACCCGGGAATAAACACAGGGAGTGAGGGATGGATATAAACACCCGGGAACAAACACAGGGAGTGAGGGAAGGATATAAACACCCTGGAACAAACGCAGGGACTGACGGAAGGATATAAACACCCGGGAATAAACACAGGGAGTGACAGATAGATATAAACACCCGGGAATAAACACAGGGAGTGACGGATGGATATAAACACCCGGGAACAAACACAGGGAGTGAGGGAAGGATATAAACACCCGGGAACAAACACAGGGAGTGAGGGAAGGATATAAACACCCGGGAATAAACACAGGGAGTGACGGAAGGATATAAACACCCGGGAATAAACACAGGAAGTGACGGATGGATATAAACACCCGGGAACAAACACAGGGAGTGAGGGAAGGATATAAACACCCGGGAATAAACACAGGGAGTGAGGGAAGGATATAAACACCCGGGAACAAACACAGGGAGTGAGGGAAGGATATAAACACCCGGGAACAAACGCAGGGAGTGAGGGATGGATATAAACACCCGGGAACAAACACAGGGAGTGAGGGACGGATATAAACACCCGGGAATAAACACAGGGAGTGAGGGAAGGATATAAACACACGGGAATCAACACAGGGAGTGACGGATAGATATAAACACCCGGGAATAAACACAGGGAGTGACGGATGGATATAAACACCCGGGAATAAACACAGGGAGTGACGGATGGATATAAACACCCGGGAACAAACACAGGGAGTGAGGGAAGGATATAAACACCCGGGAATAAACACAGGGAGTGAGGGAAGGATATAAACACCCGGGAATAAACACATGGAGTGACGGATAGATATAAACACCCGGGAATAAACACAGGGAGTGACTGATGGATATAAACACCCGGGAATAAACACAGGGAGTGAGGGATGGATATAAACACCCGGGAACAAACACAGGGAGTGAGGGAAGGATATAAACACCCGGGAATAAACACAGGGAGTGAGGGAAGGATATAAACACCCGGGAATAAACACAGGGAGTGACGGAAGGATATAAACATCCGGGAATAAACACAGGGAGTGACGGATGGATATAAACACCCGGGAATAAACACAGGGAGTGACAGATGGATATAAACACCCGGGAACAAACACAGGGAGTGAGGGAAGGATATAAACACCCGGGAATAAACACAGGGAGTGAGGGAAGGATATAAACACCCGGGAACAAACACAGGGAGTGAGGGATGGATATAAACACCCGGGAATAAACACAGGGAGTGAGGGAAGGATATAAACACCCGGGAATAAACACAGGGAGTGACGGAAGGATATAAACACCCGGGAATAAACACAGGGAGCGAGGGAAGGATATAAACACCCGGGAATAAACACTGGGAGTGAGGGATTGGGATCCCACGTTCCTGTTTGGAATAACCTACCAGTCTCATAGTAATCATACACTTTGACAATGGCAGGCTGCAGATTCTCCACCTCAATATCCTGGACCGCGAGAAGGGAGACTTGGATCAGGCGGTTTGATTCCAGCTGGGGACAGAAATGGGGTCAGTCTCGGGGAAGCAAAGGTTCAGACCCGGAAAATCTCACATCCCCCTGGGGAGAAAGCTCACCCCAAATCACAGACACATCGCACCCCACACCTCTCTATCCCTCTGTCTCCCTCTCTCTCTATCCCTCTGTCTCTCTCTCTCTATCCCTCCGTCCCGCTCTCTATCCCTCTGTCTCTGCCTCTATCCCTCTGTCTCCCTCTCTCTATCCCTCTGTCTCTCTCTCTCTATCCCTCCGTCCCGCTCTCTATCCCTCTGTCTCCCTCTCTCTATCCCTCTGTCTCCCTCTCTCTCTATCCCTCCGTCCCGCTCTCTATCCCTCTGTCTCTGCCTCTATCCCTCTGTCTCCCTCTCTCTATCCCTCTGTCTCCCTCTCTCTATCCCTCCATCTCTCTCTCTCTCTATCCCTCTGTCTCCCTCTCCCTATCCCTCTGTCTCCCTCTCTCTATCCCTCTGTCTCTCTCGCTCTATCCCTATGTCTCCCTCTCCCTATCCCTCTGTCTCCCTCTCTCTATCCCTCTGTCCCTCTCTCTCTATCCCTCTGTCTCCCTCTCTATCCCTCTGTCTCCCTCTCCCTATCCCTCTGTCTCCCTCTCTCTATCCCTCTGTCTCTCTCTCTATCCCTCTGTCTCCCTCTCTCTATCCCTCTGTCTCTCTCGCTTTCTATCCCTCTGTCTCCCTCTCTCTATCCCTCTGTCTCCCTCTCTATCCCTCTGTCTCCCTCTCTCTATCCCTCTGTCTCTCTCGCTTTTTATCCCTCTGTCTCCCTCTCTCTATCCCTCTGTCTCCCTCTCTCTCTATTCCTCTGTCTCTCTCTCTATCCCTCTGTCCCTCTCTCTCTCTATCCCTCTGTCCCTCTCTCTCTATCCCTCTGTCTCCCTCTCTCTATCCCTCTGTCTCCCTCTCTCTCTATCCCTCTGTCTCCCTCTCTCTATCCCTCTGTCTCCCTCTCCCTATCCCTCTGTCTCCCTCTCTCTATCCCTCTGTCTCTCTCTCTCTATCCCTATGTCTCCCTCTCCCTATCCCTCTGTCTCCCTCTCTCTATCCCTCTGTCTCCCTCTCTCTCTATCCCTCTGTCTCTCTCTCTCTATCCATCTGTCTCCCTCTCTATCCCTCTGTCTCCCTCTCTCTATCCCTCTGTCTCTCTTGCTTTCTATCCCTCTGTCTCCCTCTCTCTATCCCTCTGTCTCCCTCTCTATCCCTCTGTCTCCCTCTCTCTATCCCTCTGTCTCTCTCGCTTTTTATCCTTCTGTCTCCCTCTCTCTATCCCTCTGTCTCTCTTTCTATCCCTCTGTCTCTCTCTCACTCTATCCCTCTGTCTCCCTCTCTCTATCCCTCTGTCTCCCTCTCTCTCTATCCCTCTGTCTCCCTCTCTCTATCCCTCTGTCTCCCTCTCTCTATCCCTCTGTCTCACCCTCTCTCTATCCCTCTGTCTCCCTCTCTCTCTATCCCTCTGTCTCCCTCTCTCTATCCCTCTGTCTCCCTCTCTCTCCCTCTCTCTATCCCTCTGTCTCTCCCTCTCTCTATCCCTCTGTCTCCCTCTCTCTATCCCTCTGTCTCTCCCTCTCTCTATCCCTCTGTCTCTCCCTCTCTATCCCTCTGTCTCCCTCTCTCTACCCCTCTGTCTCGCTCTCTCTCTATCCCTCTGTCTCTCTCCCTCTACCCCTCTGTCTCGCTCTCTCTCTATCCCTCCATCTCTCTCTCTACCCCTCTGTCTCCCTCTCTCTATCCCTCTGTCTATCTCTCTCTCTATCCCTCTGTCTCCCTCTCTCTATCCCTCTGTCTCTCTCTCTCTATCCCTCTGTCTCCCTCTCTCTATCCCTCTGTCTCTCTGCTTTCTATCCCTCTGTCTCTGCCTCTATCCCTCTGTCTCCCTCTCTCTCTATCCCTCTGTCTCTCTCTCTATCCCTCCGTCCCTCTCTCTCTATCTCTCTGTCTCCATCTCTCTATCCCTCTGTCTCCCTCTCTCTCTATCCCTCTGTCTCCCTCTCTCTATCCCTCAGTCTCGCTCTCTCTATCCCTCTGTCTCCCTCTCTCTATCCCTCTGTCCCTCTCACTCTATCCCTCAGTCTCCCTCTCTCTATCCCTCTGTCTCTCTCTCTCTATCCCTCTCTCTCTCTCTCTATCCCTCTGTCCCCATCTCTCTATCCCTCTGTCTCCCTCTCTCTATCCCTCGGTCTCCCTCTCTCTATCCC
This sequence comes from Cetorhinus maximus, assembly GCF_964194155.1. Taxonomy (NCBI): domain Eukaryota; kingdom Metazoa; phylum Chordata; class Chondrichthyes; order Lamniformes; family Cetorhinidae; genus Cetorhinus; species Cetorhinus maximus. Next base: position 63,112 of record NW_027597103.1, read on the forward strand.
TCTGTCTCCCTCTCTCTGTCCTTCTGTCTCCCTCTCTATCCCTCTGTCTCTCTCTCTATCCCTCTGTCCCTCTCTCTCTATCCCTCTGTCTCTCTCTCTCTACCCCTCTGTCTCTCTCTCTATCCCTCTGTCTCCCCCTCTCCATCCCTCTGTCTCTCTCTCTATCCCTCTGTCTCCTTCTCTCTATCCCTCTGTCTCTCTCTCTATCTCTCTGTCTCCCTCTCTCTATCCCTCTGTCTCTCTCTCTATCCTTCTGTCTCCCTCTCTCTATCCCTCTGTCTCCCTCTCTATCCCTCTGTCTCCCTCTCTCAATCCCTTTGTTTCCCTCTCTCTCTATCCCTCTGTCTCTCTCTCTATCCCTCTGTCTCCCTCTCTCAATCCCTCTGTTTCCCTCTCTCTCTATCCCTCTGTCTCTCTCTCTATCCCTCTGTCTCCCTCTCTCAATCCCTTTGTTTCCCTCTCTCTCTATCCCTCTGTCTCTCTCTCTATCCCTCTGTCTCCCTCTCTCAATCCCTCTGTTTCCCTCTCTCTCTATCCCTCTGTCTCCCTCTCTCAATCCCTCTGTTTCCCTCTCTCTCTATCCCTCTGTCTCTCTCTCTATCCCTCTGTCTCCCTCTCTCAATCCCTTTGTTTCCCTCTCTCTCTATCCCTCTGTCTCTCTCTCTATCCCTCTGTCTCCCTCTCTCAATCCCTCTGTTTCCCTCTCTCTCTATCCCTCTGTCTCCCTCTCTCAATCCCTTTGTTTCCCTCTCTCTCTATCCCTCTGTCTCTCTCTCTATCCCTCTGTCTCCCTCTCTCAATCCCTCTGTCTCCCTCTCTCTCTATCCCTCTGTCCCTCTCTCTCTATCCCTCTGTCACCCTCTTTCTATCCCTCTGTCCCTCTCTCTATCCCTCTGTCTCTCTCTCTATCCCTCTGTTTCCCTCTCTCTCTTTATCCCTCTGTCTCCCTCTCTTTATCCCTCTGTCTCCCTCTCTATCCCTCTGTCAGTCTCTCTCTATCCCTCAATCTCCCTCTCTCTATCCCTCTGTTTCCCTCTCTCTCTATCCCTCTGTCTCTCTCTCTATCCCTCTGTCTCCCTCTCTCAATCCCTCTGTTTCCCTCTCTCTCTATCCCTCTGTCTCTCCCTCTCTCTATCCCTCTGTCTCCCTCTCTTTATCCCTCTGTCTCCCTCTCTATCCCTCTGTCAGTCTCTCTCTATCCCTCTGTCTCTCTCTCTATCCCTCTGTCTCCCTCTCTTTATCCCTCTGTCTCCCTCTCTATCCCTCTGTCAGTCTCTCTCTATCCCTCAGTCTCCCTCTCTCTATCCCTCTGTCTCCCTCTCTCTATCCCTCTGTCTCCCTCTCTATCCCTCTGTCTCCCTCTCTCTATCCCTCTGTCTCTCTCTCTCTACCCCTCTGTCTCCCTCTCTCTATCCCTCTGTCTCTCTCTCTCTATCCCTCAGTCTCCCTCTCTCTATCCCTCTGTCTCCCTCTCTCTATCCCTCTGTCTCCCTCTCTCTATCCCTCTGTCTTTCTCTCTCTACCCCTCTGTCTCCCTCTCTCTATCCCTCTGTCTCCCTCTCTCTATCCCTCTGTCTCTCTCTCTATCCCTCTGTCTCCCTCTCTCTATCCCTCTGTCTCCCTCTCTCTATCCCTCTGTCTCCCTCTCTTTATCCCTCTGTCTCCCTCTCTATCCCTTGTCAGTCTCTCTCTATCCCTCAGTCTCCCTCTCTCTATCCCTCTGTCTCCCTCTCTCTATCCCTCTGTCTCCCTCTCTCTATCCCTCTGTCTCCCTCTCTATCCCTCTGTCTCCCTCTCTCTATCCCTCTGTCTTTCTCTCTATCCCTCTGTCTCCCTCTCTTTATCCCTCTGTCTCCCTCTCTATCCCTCTGTCAGACTCTCTCTATCCCTCAGTCTCCCTCTCTCTATCCCTCTGTCTCCCTCTCTCTATCCCTCTGTTTCCCTCTCTCTCTATCCCTCTGTCTCTCTCTCTTTATCCCTCTGTCTCCCTCTCTATCCCTCTGTCAGTCTCTCTCTATCCCTCAGTCTCCCTCTCTCTATCCCTCTGTCTCCCTCTCTCTATCCCTCTATCTCCCTCTCTATCCCTCTGTCTCCCTCTCTCTATCCCTCTGTCTCTCTCTCTCTACCCCTCTGTCTCCCTCTCTCTATCCCTCTGTCTCTCTCTCTATCCCTCTGTCTCCCTCTCTCTATCCCTCTGTCTCTCTCTCTCTACCCCTCTGTCTCCCTCTCTCTATCCCTCTGTCTCTCTCTGTCTATCCCTCTGTCTCCCTCTCCCTATCCCTCTGTCTCCCTCTCTCTATCCCTCTGTCTCTCTCTCTCTATCCCTCTGTCTCCCTCGCTATCCCTCTGTCTCTCTCTCTATCCCTCTGTCTCCCTCTCTATCTCTCTCCTTCTCTCTCTATCCCTCTGTCTCCCTCTCTATCTCTCTCCTTCTCTCTCTATCCCACTGATTCCCTCTCTCTCTCCATCTCTCTCTCTATCCCTTTCCCTGTGTCTCTCTCTATCCAACTCTCTCTCTCCCTCTCTCTCCCTCCCTCTCTCTCCCTCACCTTCTCTCTCTCCCTCACTCTCCACCCCTCTCTCTCTCTATCCCTCTGTCTCTCTCTCCCTATCCCTGAGTCTCTCTCTCTGTCTCTCTCTCTGTCTCCCTCTCTCTCTCCCTCTCTCTCCCCCTCTATCCCTCTGTCTCCCTTTCTATCCCTCTGTCACCCACTCGAACCCTCTGTCTCCCACTCCAACCCTGTCTCTCTCTCTCCGTCTCTCTCTATCCCTCTGTCTCCCTCTCTCTCTCTCTCCATCTCTCTCTCTCTATCTCTCTCTCTCCGACTCTCTCTCTCAATCCCTGTCTCTCTCTCTCTCACCTTCTCTCTCAAACTCTCTCTCTCTCTCCATCTTTCTATCTCTCTCTCCGACTCTCTCTCGCTATCCCTCTGTCTCTCTCTCTCTCAACTTCTCTCTCAAACTCTCTCTCTCTCCCTCTCCCTCTCTCTCTCTCTCTCTGACTCTCTCTCTCTATCCCTCTGTCTCTCTCTCTCTCACCCTCTCTCTCAAACTCTCTCTCTCTCTCTCTCTTACCCTCCCTCTCTCTCTCGCCCTCCCTCTCCCTCTCTCTCCCAATCTATCTCTGTCTCCGCCCCCCACCTCTCTCTGTCCCTCTCCCACCCCCCCTCTCTCTGTCTCCCTCTCTCTGTCTCCCTCTCTCTGTCTCCCTCTCTCCCACCCTCTCCCTCCCCCTCTCCCAGGACTCACCGGTTTCAGGTACAGAACCAGGCGTCCGTCTTGGATTTCGGATTTACTGATATGCGTGTAATCCAGGCTCTGGAACAACAAGAGGATCCATGAATATTCCTGAGCAGATGCAGATAGAGCCGGAAATAGGAGGGAGATCGGACAGATCGGCGGAGAGAGAGAAGCAGGGAGAACCTTCCAGATCTGTGACCATTCCCCAGGCCCAGCTAAAACCCAAAACGTTCCTTATTCATTCCCGGGACATGGGCGTCTCTGTAGGTACACCCACGGCGCTGTTAGGGAGGGAGTTCCAGGATTTTGTCCGTGTGGTGTAGGTACACCCACGGCGCTGTTAGGGAGGGAGTTCCGGGATTTTGTCCCGTGTGGTGTAGGTACACCCACGGCGCTGTTAGGGAGGGAGTTCCAGGATTTTGTCCGTGTGGTGTAGGTACACCCACGGCGCTGTTAGGGAGGGAGTTCCAGGATTTTGTCCGTGTGGTGTAGGTACACCCACGGCGCTGTTAGGGAGGGTGTTCCAGGATTTTGTCCGTGTGGTGTAGGTACACCCACGGCGCTGTTAGGGAGGGAGTTCCAGGATTTTGTCCGTGTGGTGTAGGTACACCCACGGCGCTGTTAGGGAGGGAGTTCCAGGATTTTGTCCCCGTGTGGTGTAGGTACACCCACGGCGCTGTTAGGGAGGGAGTTCCAGGATTTTGTTCCCGTGCGGTGTAGGTACACCCACGGCGCTGTTAGGGAGGGAGTTCCAGGATTTTGTCCCGTGTGGTGTAGGTACACCCACGGCGCTGTTAGGGAGGGAGTTCCGGGATGAGGAGATGACCCTATGGGTGTGGGTGTTGAATCTATCAGCAGGATTGGAGAGAGAGAGAAGTTGGGGAAGAGATGGGAAGAGAGGGAGATGGATTAAGTGAGGAGGAGAGAGGGTTGGATAGGGGGAGAAGGTTGAGGAATTTTAGCCGAGGGGGTCACTCACATCTTTAGAAGATCCTCGAACGGGTGAGAATCCGGACAACATTGTCACGTCAACAAGGACCATGTTGGAGAGAGGACGCGGACCAGTAAAACTGCAGGAGGGAGAGAGAGAGAGAGAGTGAGATCGATAGGCAAGGGGGACTAAACACTGACCGTCGCTCCCACACCCAGTAAACACTGACCGTCGCTCCCACACCCAGTAAACACTGACCCTCACTCTCACACCCAGTAAACACTGACCCTCACTCTCACACTGTAAACACTGACCCTCACTCTCACACTGTAAACACTGACCCTCACTCTCACACTGTAAACACTGACCCTCACTCTCACACTGTAAACACTGACCGTCACTCCCACACCCATAAACACTGACCCTCACTCCCACACCCAGTAAACACTGACCCTCACTCTCACACTGTAAACACTGACCCTCACTCCCACACTGTAAACACTGACCCTCACTCCCACACCCAGTAAACACTGACCCTCACTCCCACACTGTAAACACTGACCCTCACTCTCACACTGTAAACACTGACCCTCACTCTCACACTGTAAACACTGATCGTCGCTCCCACACCCAGTAAACACTGACCCTCACTCTCACACTGTAAACACTGACCCTCACTCCCACACTGTAAACACTGACCCTCACTCCCACACTGTAAACACTGACCCTCACTCTCACACTGTAAACACTGACCCTCACTCTCACACTGTAAACACTGACCCTCACTCTCACACTGTAAACACTGACCCTCACTCTCACACTGTCAACACTGACCCTCACTCTCACACTGTAAACACTGACCCTCACTCTCACACTGTAAACACTGACCCTCACTCTCACACTGTAAACACTGACCCTCACTCTCACACTGTAAACACTGACCCTCACTCTCACACTGTAAACACTGACCCTCACTCCCACACTGTAAACACTGACCCTCACTCTCACACTGTAAACACTGACCCTCACTCTCACACTGTAAACACTGACCCTCACTCTCTCACTGTAAACACTGACCCTCACTCTCACACCTTAAACACTGACCCTCACTCTCACACCGTAAACACTGACCCTCACTCTCACACCGTAAACACTGACCCTCACTCTCACACCGTAAAAACTGACCCTCACTCTCACACCGTAAACACTGACCCTCACTCTCACACCGTAAACACTGACCCTCACTCTCACACCGTAAACACTGACCCTCACTCCCACACCGTAAACACTGACCCTCACTCTCACACCGTAAACACTGACCCTCACTCTCACACCGTAAACACTGACCCTCACTCTCACACCGTAAACACTGACCCTCACTCTAACACTGTAAACACTGACCCTCACTCTCACACTGTAAACACTGACCCTCACTCTCACACTGTAAACACTGAGCCTCACTCCCACACTGTAAACACTGACCCTCACTCTCACACTGAAAACACTGACCCTCACTCCCACACCCAGTAAACACTGACCCTCACTCCCACACTGTAAACACTGACCCTCACTCTCACACTGTAAACACTGACCCTCACTCTCACACTGTAAACACTGACCCTCACTCTCACACTGTAAACACTGACCCTCACTCCCACACCCAGTAAACAGACCCTCACTCTCACACTGTAAACACTGACCCTCACTCCCACACTGCAAACACTGACCCTCACTCTCACACTGTAAACACTGACCCTCACTCTCACACTGTAAACACTGACCCTCACTCTCACACTGTAAACACTGACCCTCACTCTCACACTGTAAACACTGACCCTCACTCCCACACCCAGTAAACAGACCCTCACTCTCACACTGTAAACACTGACCCTCACTCCCACACTGCAAACACTGACCCTCACTCTCACACTGTAAACACTGACCCTCACTCTCACACTGTAAACACTGACCCTCACTCTCACACTGTAAACACTGACCCTCACTCTCACACTGTAAACAATGACCCTCACTCTCACACTGTAAACACTGACCCTCACTCCCACACTGTAAACACTGACCCTCACTCTCACACTGTAAACACTGACCCTCACTCTCACACTGTAAACACTGACCCTCACTCCCACACTGTAAACACTGACCCTCACTCCCACACTGTAAACACTGACCCTCACTCTCACACTGTAAACACTGACCCTCACTCTCACACTGTAAACACTGACCCTCACTCTCACACTGTAAACACTGACCCTCACTCTCACACTGTAAACACTGACCCTCACTCCCACACTGTAAACACTGACCCTCACTCTCACACTGTAAACACTGACCCTCACTCTCACACTGTAAACACTGACCCTCACTCTCACACTGTAAACACTGACCCTCTCTCTCACACTGTAAACACTGACCTCACTCTCACACTGTAAACACTGACCCTCACTCTCACACTGTAAACACTGACCCTCACTCTCACACTGTAAACACTGACCCTCACTCTCACACTGTAAACACTGACCCTCACTCTCACACTGTAAACACTGACCCTCACTCTCACACTGTAAACACTGACCCTCACTCTCACACTGTAAACACTGACCCTCACTCACACTGTAAACACTGACCCTCACTCCCACACTGTAAACACTGACCCTCACTCTCACACTGTAAACACTGACCATCACTCCCACACTGTAAACACTGACCCTCACTCCCACACTGTAAACACTGACCCTCACTCTCACAGAGTAAACACTGACACTCACTCTCACACTGTAAACACTGACCCTCACTCTCACACTGTAAACACTGACCCTCACTCTCACACCCAGTAAACAATGACCCTCACTCTCACACTGTAAACACTGACCCTCACTCTCACACTGTAAACACTGACCCTCACTCTCACACTGTAAACACTGACCCTCATTCTCACAATGTAAACACTGACCCTCACTCCCACACTGTAAACATTGACCCTCACTCTCACACTGTAAACACTGACCATCACTCCCACACCGTAAACACTGACCCTCACTCTCACACCGTAAACACTGACCCTCACTCTCACACCGTAAACACTGACCCTCACCCCCACACCGTAAACACTGACCCTCACTCTCACACCGTAAACACTGACCCTCACCCTCACACCGTAAACACTGACCCTCACTCTCAAACTGTAAACACTGACCCTCACTCTCACACTGTATACACTGACCCTCACTCTCACACTGTAAACACTGACCCTCATTCTCACAATGTAAACAGTGACCCTCACTCCCACACTGTAAACACTGACCCTCACTCTCACACTGTAAACACTGACCCTCACTCTCGCACTGTAAACACTGACCCTCACTCCCGCACTGTAAACACTGACCCTCACTCTCTCACTGTAAACACTGACCCTCACTCTCACACTGTAAACACTGACCTCACTCTCACACTGTAAACACTGACCCTCACTCTCACACTGTAAACACTGACCCTCACTCTCACACTGTAAACACTGACCCTCACTCTCACACTGTAAACACTGACCCTCACTCTCACACTGTAAACACTGACCCTCATTCTCACAATGTAAACACTGACCCTCACTCTCACACTGTAAACACTGACCCTCACTCTCACACTGTATACACTGACCCTCACTCTCACACTGTAAACACTGACCCTCATTCTCACAATGTAAACACTGACCCTCACTCTCACACTGTAAACACTGCCCCTCACTCCCACACTGTAAACACTGACCCTCACTCTCACACCGTAAACACTGACCCTCACTCTCACACCGTAAACACTGACCATCACTCCCACACCGTAAACACTGACCCTCACTCTCACACCGTAAACACTGACCCTCACTCTCACGCCGTAAACACTGACCCTCACCCCCACTCCGTAAACACTGACCCTCACCCTCACACCGTAAACACTGACCCTCACCCTCACACCGTAAACACTGACCCTCACTCTCACACCGTAAACACTGACCCTCACTCTCACACCGTATACACTGACCCTCACTCCCACACCGTAAACACTGACCCTCACTCTCACACCGTAAACACTGACCCTCACTCTCACACCGTAAACACTGACCCTCACTCTCACACCGTAAACACTGACCCTCACTCTCACACCGTAAACACTGACCCTCACTCTCACACCGTAAACACTGACCCTCACTCTCACACCGTAAACACTGACCCTCACTCTCACACCGTAAACACTGACCCTCACTCTCACACCGTAAACACTGACCCTCACTCTCACACCGTAAACACTGACCCTCACTCTCACACCGTAAACACTGACCCTCACTCTCACACCGTAAACACTGACCCTCACTCTCACACCCAGTAAACACTGACCCTCACTCTCACACTGTAAACACTGACCCTCACTCTCACACTGTAAACACTGACCCTCAATCTCACACCCAGTAAACACTGACCCTCACTCTCACACTGTAAACACTGACCCTCACTCTCACACTGTAAACACTGACCCTCACTCTAACACTGTAAACACTGACCCTCACTCTCACACTGTAATAACTGACCCTCACTCCCACACCCAGTAAACACTGACCCTCACTCTCACACTGTAAACACTGACCCTCACTCTCACACTGTAAACACTGACCCTCACTCTCACACCCAGTAAACACTGACCCTCACTCTCACACTGTAAACACTGACCCTCACTCTCACACTGTAAACACTGACCCTCACTCTAACACTGTAAACACTGACCCTCACTCTCACACTGTAATAACTGACCCTCACTCTCACACTGTAAACACTGACCCTCACTCTCACACTGTAAACACTGACCCTCACTCTCACACCGTAAACACTGACCCTCACTCTCACACTGTAAACACTGACCCTCACTCCCACACCCAGTAAACACTGACCCTCACTCTCACACTGTAAACACTGACCCTCACTCTCACACTGTAAACACTGACCCTCACTCTCACACCCAGTAAACACTGACCCTCACTCTCACACTGTAAACACTGACTCTCACTCTCACACTGTAAACACTGACCCTCACTCTAACACTGTAAACACTGACCCTCACTCTCACACTGTAAACACTGACCCTCACTCTCACACTGTAAACACTGACCCTCACTCCCACACAGTAAACACTGACCCTCACTCTCACACTGTAAACACTGACCCTCACTCTCACACTGTAAACACTGACCCTCACTCTCACACTGTAAACACTGACCCTCACTCTCACACTGTAAACACTGACCCTCACTCCCACACTGTAAACACTGACCCTCACTCTCACACTGTAAACACTGACCCTCACTCTCACACTGTAAACACTGACCCTCACTCTCACAATGTAAAGACTGACCCTCACTCACACACTGTAAACACTGACCCTCACTCTCACACTGTAAACACTGACCCTCACTCCCACAACGTAAACACTGACCCTCACTCCCACACTGTAAACACTGACCCTCACTCTCACACTGTAAACACTGACCCTCACTCTCACACCGTAAACACTGACCCTCACTCACACTGTAAACACTGACCCTCACTCTCACACCGTAAACACTGACCCTCACTCTCACACTGTAAACACTGACCCTCACTCTCACACTGTAAACACTGACCCAAACTCTCACACAGTAAACACTGACCCTCACTCCCACACTGTAAACACTGACCCTCACTCTCACACTGTTAGCACTGACCCTCACTCTCACACTGTAAACACTGACCCTCACTCTCACACTGTAAACACTGACCCTCACTCCCACACCCAGTAAACACTGACCCTCACTCCCACACTGCAAACACTGACCCTCACTCTCACACCGTAAACACTGACCCTCACTCTCACACCGTAAACACTGACCCTCACTCTCACACTGTAAACACTGACCCTCACTCTCACACTGTAAACACTGACCCTCACTCTCACACTGTAAACACTGACCCTCACTCCCACACCCAGTAAACACTGACCCTCACTCCCACACTGTAAACACTGACCCTCACTCTCACACTGTAAACACTGACCCTCACTCTCACACTGTAAACACTGACCCTCACTCTCACACTGTAAACACTGACCCTCACTCTCACACTGTAAACACTGACCCTCACTCCCACACTGTAAACACTGACCCTCACTCTCACACTGTAAACACTGACCCTCACTCTCACACTGTAAACACTGACCCTCACTCTCACACTGTAAACACTGACCCTCACTCTCACACTGTAAACACTGACCCTCACTCCCACACTGTAAACAGTGACCCTCACTCTCACACTGTAAACACTGACCCTCACTCTCACACTGTAAACACTGACCCTCACTCTCACACTGTAAACACTGACCCTCACTCTCACACTGTAAACACTGACCCTCACTCTCACACTGTAAACACTGACCCTCACTCCCACACTGTAAACACTGACCCTCACTCTCACACTGTAAACACTGACCCTCACTCTCACACTGTAAACACTGACCCTCACTCCCACACTGTAAACACTGACCCTCACTCTCACACTGTAAACACTGACCATCACTCTCACACTGTAAGCACTGACCCTCACTCTCACACTGTAAACACTGACCCTCACTCTCACACTGTAAACACTGACCCTCACTCTCACACTGTAAACACTGACCCTCACTCTCACACTGTAAACACTGACCCTCACTCTCACACTGTAAACACTGACCCTCACTCTCACACTGTAAACACTGACCCTCACTCTCACACTGTAAACACTGACCCTCACTCCCACACTGTAAACACTGACCCTCACTCTCACACTGTAAACACTGACCCTCACTCTCACACTGTAAACACTGACCCTCACTCTCACACTGTAAACACTGACCCTCACTCTCACACTGTAAACACTGACCCTCACTCTCACACTGTAAACACTGACCCTCACTCTCACACTGTAAACACTGACCCTCACACTCTCACTGTAAACACTGACCCTCACACTCACACTGTAAACACTGACCCTCACTCACACACTGTAAACACTGACCCTCACTCCCACACTGTAAACACTGACCCTCACTCCCACACTGTAAACACTGACCCTCACGCACACTGTAAACACTGACCATCACTCTCACACTGTAAACACTGACCCTCACTCTCACACTGTAAACACTGACCCTCACACTCTCACTGTAAACACTGACCCTCACACTCACACTGTAAACACTGACCCTCACTCTCACACTGTAAACACTGACCCTCACTCTCACACTGTAAACACTGACCCTCACCCACACACTGTAAACACTGACGCTCACTCTCACACTGTAAACACTGACCCTCACTCTCACACTGTAAACACTGACCCTCACTCTCACACTGTAAACACTGACCCTCACTCTCACACTGTAAACACTGACCCTCACCCTCACACTGTAAACACTGACCCTCACCCTCACACTGTAAACACTGACCCTCACCCTCACACCGTAAACACTGACCCTCACCCTCACACCGTAAACACTGACCCTCACTCCCACACTGTAAACACTGACCCTCACTCTCACACTGTAAACAGTGACCCTCACTCTCACACTGTAAACACTGACCCTCACTCTCACACTGTAAGCACTGACCCTCACTCTCACACTGTAAACACTGACCTTCACTCCCACACTATAAACACTGACCCTCACTCCCACACTGTAAACAGTGACCCTCACTCTCACACTGTAAACACTGACCCTCACTCTCACACTGTAAACACTGACCCTCACTCTCTCACTGTAAACACTGACCCTCACTCTCTCACTGTAAACACTGACCCTCACTCTCACACTGTAAACACTGACCCTCACTCTCACACTGTAAACACTGACCCTCACCCTCACACTGTAAACACTGACCCTCACTCTCACACTGTAAACACTGACCCTCACTCTCACACTGTAAACACTGACCCTCACTCTCACACTGTAAACACTGACCCTCACTCCCACACTGTAAACACTGACCCTCACTCTCACACTGTAAACACTGACCCTCACTCCCACACTGTAAACACTGACCCTCACTCTCACACTGTAAACACTGACCCTCACTCCCACACTGTAAACACTGACCCTCACTCTCACACTGTAAACACTGACCCTCACTCTCACGCTGTAAACACTGACCCTCACTCTCACGCTGTAAACACTGACCATCACTGCCACACTGTAAACACTGACCCTCACTCTCACACTGTAAACACTGACCTTCACTCTCACACTGTAAACACTGACCCTCAGTCACACACTGTAAACACTGACCCTCACTCTCACACTGTAAACACTGACCCTCACTCTCACACTGTAAACACTGACCCTCAGTCACACACCGTAAACACTGACCCTCACTCTCACACCGTAAACACTGACCCTCACTCTCACACCGTAAACACTGACCGTCACTCTCACACCGTAAACACTGACCCTCACTCTCACACCGTAAACACTGACCCTCACTCTCACACCGTAAACAGTGACCCTCACTCTCACACCGTAAACACTGACCCTCACTCTCACACCGTAAACACTGACCCTCACTCTCACACCGTAAACACTGACCCTCACTCACACACCGTAAACACTGACCCTCACTCTCACACCGTAAACACTGACCCTCACTCTCACACCGTAAACACTGACCCTCACTCCCACACCGTAAACACTGACCCTCACTCACACACTGTAAACACTGACCCTCACTCTCACACTGTAAACACTGACCCTCACTCTCACACTGTAAATACTGACCCTCACTCTCACACTGTAAACACTGACACTCACTCTCACACTGTAAACACTGACCCTCACTCTCACACTGTAAACACTGACCCTCACTCTCACACTGTAAACACTGACCCTCACTCTCACACTGTAAACACTGACCCTCACTCCAACACCAAGTAAACACTGACCCTCACTCTCACACTGTAAACACTGACCCTCACTCTCACACTGTAAACACTGACCCTCACTCTCACACTGTAAGCCCTGACCCACACTCCCACACTGTAAACACTGACCCTCACTCCCACACTGTAAACACTGACCCTCACTCTCACACTGTAAACACTGACCCTCACTCTCACACTGTAAACACTGACCCTCACTCTCACACTGTAAATACTGACCCTCACTCTCACACTGTAAACACTGACACTCACTCTCACACTGTAAACACTGACCCTCACTCTCACACTGTAAACACTGACCCTCACTCTCACACTGTAAACACTGACCCTCACTCTCACACTGTAAACACTGACCCTCACTCCAACACCAAGTAAACACTGACCCTCACTCTCACACTGTAAACACTGACCCTCACTCTCACACTGTAAACACTGACCCTCACTCTCACACTGTAAGCCCTGACCCACACTCCCACACTGTAAACACTGACCCTCACTCCCACACTGTAAACACTGACCCTCACTCTCACACTCTAAACACTGACCCTCACTCCCACACTGTAAACACTGACCCTCACTCCAACACCCAGTAAGCACTGACCCTCACTCTAACACTGTAAACACTGACCCTCACTCTCACACTGTAAACACTGACCCTCACTCTCACACTGTAAACACTGACCCTCACTCTCACACTGTAAACACTGACCCTCACTCTCACACTGTAAACACTGACCCTCACTCTCACACTGTTAACACTGACCCTCACTCTCACACTGTAAACACTGACCCTCACTCTCACACTGTAAACACTGACCCTCAGTCTCACACTGTAAACACTGACCCTCACTCTCACACTGTAAACACTGACCCTCACTCTCACACTGTAAACACTGACCCTCACTCTCACACTGTAAACACTGACCCTCACACACACTGTAAACACTGACCCTCACTCCCACAACCAGTAAACACTGACCCTCACTCTCACACCGTAAACACTGACCCTCACTCTCACACCGTAAACACTGACCCTCACTCTCACACCGTAAACACTGACCCTCACTCTCACACCGTAAACACTGACCCTCACTCTCACACCGTAAACACTGACCCTCACTCTCACACCGTAAACACTGACCCTCACTCTCACACCGTAAACACTGACCCTCACTCTCACACCGTAAACACTGACCCTCACTCTCACACCGTAAACACTGACCCTCACTCTCACACCGTAAACACTGACCCTCACCCTCACACTGTAAACACTGACCCTCACTCTCACACCGTTAATACTGACCCTCACTCCCACACCGTAAACACTGACCCTCACTCACACACCGTAAACACTGACCCTCAATCTCACACCGTAAACACTGACCCTCACTCTCACACCGTAAACACTGACCCTCACTCTCACACCGTAAACACTGACCCTCACTCTCACACTGTAAACACTGACCCTCACTCTCAGACTGTAAACACTGACCCTCACTCCCACACTGTAAACACTGACCCTCACTCTCACACTGTAAACACTGACCCTCACTCTCACACTGTAAACACTGACCCTCACTCTCACACTGTAAACACTGACCCTCACTCTCACACTGTAAACACTGACCCTCACTCCCACACTGTAAACACTGACCCTCACTCTCACACTGTAAACACTGACCCTCACTCTCACACTGTAAACACTGACCCTCACTCTCACACTGTAAACACTGACCCTCACTCCCACACTGTAAACACTGACCCTCACTCTCACACTGTAAACAGTGACCCTCACTCTCACACTGTAAACACTGACCCTCACTCTCACACTGTAAACACTGACCCTCACTCTCACACTGTAAACACTGACCTTCACTCCCACACTATAAACACTGACCCTCACTCCCACACTGTAAACAGTGACCCTCACTCTCACACTGTAAACACTGACCCTCACTCTCACACTGTAAACACTGACCCTCACTCTCTCACTGTAAACACTGACCCTCACTCTCTCACTGTAAACACTGACCCTCACTCTCACACTGTAAACACTGACCCTCACTCTCACACTGTAAACACTGACCCTCACCCTCACACTGTAAACACTGACCCTCACTCTCACACTGTAAACACTGACCCTCACTCTCACACTGTAAACACTGACCCTCACTCTCACACTGTAAACACTGACCCTCACTCCCACACTGTAAACACTGACCCTCACTCTCACACTGTAAACACTGACCCTCACTCCCACACTGTAAACACTGACCCTCACTCTCACACTGTAAACACTGACCCTCACTCCCACACTGTAAACACTGACCCTCACTCTCACACTGTAAACACTGACCCTCACTCTCACGCTGTAAACACTGACCCTCACTCTCACGCTGTAAACACTGACCATCACTGCCACACTGTAAACACTGACCCTCACTCTCACACTGTAAACACTGACCTTCACTCTCACACTGTAAACACTGACCCTCAGTCACACACTGTAAACACTGACCCTCACTCTCACACTGTAAACACTGACCCTCACTCTCACACCGTAAACACTGACCCTCAGTCACACACCGTAAACACTGACCCTCACTCTCACACCGTAAACACTGACCCTCACTCTCACACCGTAAACACTGACCCTCACTCTCACACCGTAAACACTGACCCTCACTCTCACACCGTAAACACTGACCCTCACTCTCACACCGTAAACACTGACCCTCACTCTCACACCGTAAACACTGACCCTCACTCTCACACCGTAAACACTGACCCTCACTCTCACACCGTAAACACTGACCCTCACTCACACACCGTAAACACTGACCCTCACTCTCACACCGTAAACACTGACCCTCACTCTCACACCGTAAACACTGACCCTCACTCCCACACCGTAAACACTGACCCTCACTCTCACACTGTAAACACTGACCCTCACTCTCACACTGTAAACACTGACCCTCACTCTCACACTGTAAATACTGACCCTCACTCTCACACTGTAAACACTGACACTCACTCTCACACTGTAAACACTGACCCTCACTCTCACACTGTAAACACTGACCCTCACTCTCACACTGTAAACACTGACCCTCACTCTCACACTGTAAACACTGACCCTCACTCCAACACCAAGGAAACACTGACCCTCACTCTCACACTGTAAACACTGACCCTCACTCTCACACTGTAAACACTGACCCTCACTCTCACACTGTAAGCCCTGACCCACACTCCCACACTGTAAACACTGACCCTCACTCCCACACTGTAAACACTGACCCTCACTCCAACACCCAGTAAGCACTGACCCTCACTCTAACACTGTAAACACTGACCCTCACTCTCACACTGTAAACACTGACCCTCACTCTCACACTGTAAACACTGACCCTCACTCTCACACTGTAAACACTGACCCTCACTCTCACACTGTAAACACTGACCCTCACTCTCACACTGTAAACACTGACCCTCACTCTCACACTGTTAACACTGACCCTCACTCTCACACTGTAAACACTGACCCTCACTCTCACACTGTAAACACTGACCCTCAGTCTCACACTGTAAACACTGACCCTCACTCTCACACTGTAAACACTGACCCTCACTCTCACACTGTAAACACTGACCCTCACTCTCACACTGTAAACACTGACCCTCACACACACTGTAAACACTGACCCTCACTCCCACAACCAGTAAACACTGACCCTCACTCTCACACCATAAACACTGACCCTCACTCTCACACCGTAAACACTGACCCTCACTCTCACACCGTAAACACTGACCCTCACTCTCACACCGTAAACACTGACCCTCACTCTCACACCGTAAACACTGACCCTCACTCTCACACCGTAAACACTGACCCTCACTCTCACACCGTAAACACTGACCCTCACTCTCACACCGTAAACACTGACCCTCACTCTCACACCGTTAATACTGACCCTCACTCCCACACCGTAAACACTGACCCTCACTCACACACCGTAAACACTGACCCTCAATCTCACACCGTAAACACTGACCCTCACTCTCACACCGTAAACACTGACCCTCACTCTCACACCGTAAACACTGACCCTCACTCTCACACTGTAAACACTGACCCTCACTCCAACACCAAGTAAACACTGACCCTCACTCTCACACTGTAAACACTGACCCTCACTCTCACACTGAAAACACTGACCCTCACTCTCACACTGTAAGCCCTGACCCACACTCCCACACTGTAAACACTGACCCTCACTCCCACACTGTAAACACTGACCCTCACTCTCACACTCTAAACACTGACCCTCACTCCCACACTGTAAACGCTGACCCTCACTCCAACACCCAGTAAGCACTGACCCTCACTCTAACACTGTAAACACTGACCCTCACTCTCACACTGTAAACACTGACCCTCACTCTCACACTGTAAACACTGACCCTCACTCTCACACTGTAAACACTGACAATCACTCTCACACTGTAAACACTGACCCTCACTCTGACACTGTTAACACTGACCCTCACTCTCACACTGTAAACACTGACCCTCACTCTCACACTGTAAACACTGACCCTCACTCTCACACCGTAAACACTGACCCTCACTCTCACACTGTAAACACTGACCCTCACTCTCACACTGTAAACACTGACCCTCACTCTCACACCGTATACACTGACCCTCACTCTCACACCGTAAACACTGACCCTCAGTCACACACCGTAAACACTGACCCTCACTCTCACACCGTAAACACTGACCCTCACTCTCACACCGTAAACACTGACCCTCACTCTCACACTCTAAACACTGACCCTCACTCCCACACTGTAAACGCTGACCCTCACTCCAACACCCAGTAAGCACTGACCCTCACTCTAACACTGTAAACACTGACCCTCACTCTCACACTGTAAACACTGACCCTCACTCTCACACTGTAAACACTGACCCTCACTCTCACACTGTAAACACTGACCCTCACTCTCACACCGTAAACACTGACCCTCACTCCCACACCGTAAACACTGACCCTCAATCTCACACCGCAAACACTGCCCTCACTCCCACACCGTAAACACTGACCCTCACTCTCACACCGTAAACACTGACCCTCACTCTCACACTGTAAACACTGACCCTCACTCTCACACTGTAAACACTGACACTCACTCACACACTGTAAACACTGACCCTCACTCTCACACTGTTAACACTGACCCTCAATCTCACACTGTAAACACTGACCCTCACTCTCACACTGTAAACACTGACCCTCACTCCCACACTGTAAACACTGACCCTCACTCTCACACTGTAAACACTGACCCTCACTCCCACACTGTAAACACTGACCCTCACTCTCACACTGTAAACACTGACCCTCACTCTCACACTGTAAACACTGACCCTCACTCTCACACTGTAAACACTGACCCTCAGTCTCACACTGTAAACACTGACCCTCACTCTCACACTGTAAACACTGACCCTCACTCTCACACTGTAAACACTGACCCTCACTCTCACACTGTAAACACTGACCCTCACACACACTGTAAACACTGACCCTCACTCCCACAACCAGTAAACACTGACCCTCACTCTCACACCGTAAACACTGACCCTCACTCTCACACCGTAAACACTGACCCTCACTCTCACACCGTAAACACTGACCCTCACTCTCACACCGTAAACACTGACCCTCACTCTCACACCGTAAACACTGACCCTCACTCTCACACCGTAAACACTGACCCTCACTCTCACACCGTTAATACTGACCCTCACTCCCACACCGTAAACACTGACCCTCACTCACACACCGTAAACACTGACCCTCAATCTCACACCGTAAACACTGACCCTCACTCTCACACCGTAAACATTGACCCTCACTCTCACACCGTAAACACTGACCCTCACTCTCACACTGTAAACACTGACCCTCACTCCAACACCAAGTAAACACTGACCCTCACTCTCACACTGTAAACACTGACCCTCACTCTCACACTGTAAACACTGACCCTCACTCTCACACTGTAAACACTGACCCTCACTCTCACACTGTAAACACTGACCCTCACTCTCACACTGTAAACACTGACCCTCACTCCCACACTGTAAACACTCACCCTCACTCTCACACTCTAAACACTGACCCTCACTCCCACACTGTAAACACTGACCCTCACTCCAACACCCAGTAAGCACTGACCCTCACTCTAACACTGTAAACACTGACCCTCACTCTCACACTGTAAACACTGACCCTCACTCTCACACTGTAAACACTGACCCTCACTCTCACACTGTAAACACTGACAATCACTCTCACACTGTAAACACTGACCCTCACTCTCACACTGTTAACACTGACCCTCACTCTCACACTGTAAACACTGACCCTCACTCTCACACTGTAAACACTGACCCTCACGCACACTGTAAACACTGACCCTCACTCCCACAACCAGTAAACACTGACCCTCACTCTCACACCGTAAACACTGACCCTCACTCTCACACCGTAAACACTGACCCTCACTCTCACACCGTAAACACTGACCCTCACTCTCACACCGTAAACACTGACCCTCACTCTCACACCGTAAACACTGACCCTCACTCTCACACCGTAAACACTGACCCTCACTCTCACACCGTAAACACTGACCGTCACTCTCACACCGTAAACACTGACCCTCACTCCCACACCGTAAACACTGACCCTCACTCTCACACCGTAAACACTGACCCTCACTCCCACACCGTAAACACTGACCCTCACTCACACACCGTAAACACTGACCCTCACTCTCACACCGTAAACACTGACCCTCACTCTCACACCGTAAACACTGACCCTCACTCTCACACCGTAAACACTGACCCTCACTCTCACACCGTAAACACTGACCCTCACTCCCACACCGTAAACACTGACCCTCACTCCCACACCGTAAACACTGACCCTCACTCCCACACCGTAAACACTGACCCTCACTCCCACACCCTAAACACTGACCCTCACTCTCACACCGTAAACACTGACCCTCACTCTCACACTGCAAACACTGACCCTCACTCTCACACTGCAAACACTGACCCTCACTCTCACACTGTAAACACTGACCCTCACTCTCACACTGTAAACACTGACCCTCAAACACACACTGTAAACACTGACCCTCACTCTCACACTGTAAACACTGACCCTCACTCTCACACTGTAAACACTGACCCTCACTCTCACACTGTAAACACTGACCCTCACTCTCACACTGTAAACTCTGACCCTCACTCTCACACTGTAAACACTGACCCTCACTCTCACACTGTAAACACTGACCCTCACTCTCACACTGTAAACACTGACCCTCACTCCAACACCAAGTAAACACTGACCCTCACTCTCACACTGAAAGCACTGACCCTCACTCCCACACTGTAAACGCTGACCCTCACTCCAACACCCAGTAAGCACTGACCCTCACTCTAACACTGTAAACACTGACCCTCACTCTCACACTGTAAACACTGACCCTCACTCTCACACTGTAAACACTGACCCTCACTCTCACACTGTAAACACTGACCCTCACTCTCACATTGTAAACACTGACCCTCACACACACTGTAAACACTGACCCTCACTCTCACACTGTAAACACTGACACTCACTCTCACACTGTAAACACTGACGCTCACTCTCACACTGTAAACACTGACCCTCACTCTCACACTGTAAACACTGACCCTCACTCTCACACCGTAAACGCTGACCCTCACTCTCACACCGTAAACGCTGACCCTCACACCCACACCGTAAACACTGACACTCACTCTCACACCGTAAACACTGACCCTCACTCTCACACCGTAAACACTGACCCTCACTCTCACACCGTAAACACTGACCCTCACTCTCACACCGTAAACACTGACCCTCACTCTCACACCGCAAACACTGACCCTCACTCTCACACCGTAAACACTGACCCTCACCCTCACACCGTAAACACTGACCCTCACCCTCACACCGTAAACACTGACCCTCACCCTCACACCGTAAACACTGACCCTCACTCTCACTCCGTAAACACTGACCCTCACTCTCACACCGTAAACACTGACCCTCACTCTCACACCGTAAACACTGACCCTCACTCTCACACCGTAAACACTGACCCTCACTCTCACACCGTAAACACTGACCCTCACTCTCACACCGTAAACACTGACCCTCACTCTCACACCGTAAACACTGACCCTCACTCTCACACCGTAAACACTGACCCTCACTCCCACACTGTAAACACTGACCCTCACTCTCACACTGTAAACACTGACCCTCACTCTCACACAGTAAACACTGACCCTCACTCCCACACCCAGTAAACACTGACCCTCACTCTCACACTATAAACACTGACCCTCACTCCCACACCCAGTAAACACTGACCCTCACTCTCACACTGTAAACACTGACCCTCACTCTCACACTGTAAACACTGACCCTCACTCTCACACTGTAAGCACTGACCCTCACTCCCACACTGTAAACACTGACCCTCACTCTCACACTGTAAACACTGACCCTCACTCTCACACTGTAAACACTGACCCTCACTCTCACACTGTAAACACTGACCCTCACTCTCACACAGTAAACACTGACCCTCACTCTCACACCGTAAACACTGACCCTCACTCTCACACCGTAAGCACTGACCCTCACTCTCACACCGTAAACACTGACCCTCACTCCCACACCGTAAACACTGACCCTCACTCACACACCGTAAACACTGACCCTCACTCCCACACCGTAAACACTGACCCTCACTCCCACACCGTAAACACTGACCCTCACTCTCACACCGTAAACACTGACCCTCACTCTCACACCGTAAACACTGACCCTCACTCTCACACCGTAAACACTGACCCTCACTCTCACACCGTAAACACTGACCCTCACTCTCACACCGTAAACACTGACCCTCACTCTCACACCGTAAACACTGACCCTCACTCACACACCGTAAACACTGACCCTCACTCTCACACCGGAAACACTGGCCCTCACCCTCACACCGTAAACACTGACCCTCACCCTCACACTGTAAACACTGACCCTCACTCCCACACTGTAAACACTGACCCTCACTCCCACACTGTAAACACTGACCCTTACTCTAACACTGTAAACACTGACCCTCACTCCCACACTGTAAACACTGACCCTCACTCTCACACTGTAAACACTGACCCTCACTCTCACACTGTAAACACTGACCCTCACTCTCACACTGTAAACACTGACCCTCACTCCAACACCCAGTAAACACTGACCGTCACTCTCACACTGTAAACACTGACCCTCACTCTCACACTGTAAGCACTGACCCTCACTCCCACACTGTAAACACTGACCCTCACTCCAACACCCAGTAAGCACTGACCCTCACTCTAACACTGTAAACACTGACCCTCACTCTCACACAGTAAACACTGACCCTCACTCTCACACCGTAAACACTGACCCTCACTCTCACACCGTAAACACTGACCCTCACTCTCACACCGTAAACACTGACCCTCACTCTCACACCGTAAACACTGACCCTCACTCTCACACCGTAAACACTGACCCTCACACCCACACCGTAAACACTGACCCTCACTCCCACACCGTAAACACTGACCCTCACTCTCACACCGTAAACACTGACCCTCACCCTCACACCGTAAACACTGACCCTCACCCCCACACCGTAAACACTGACCCTCACTCTCACAACGTAAACACTGACCCTCACTCTCACACCGTAAACACTGACCCTCACTCTCACACCGTAAAGACTGACCCTCACTCTCACACCGTAAAAACTGACCCTCACTCTCACACTGTAAACACTGACCCTCACTCTCACACTGTAAACACTGACCCTCACTCTCACACTGTAAACACTGACCCTCACTCTCACACTGTAAACACTGACCCTCACTCTCACACTGTAAACACTGACCCTCACTCTCACACTGTAAACACTGACCCCCACTCTCACACTGTAAACACTGACCCTCACCCTCACACTGTAAACACTGACCCACACTCACACTGTAAACACTGACCCTCACTCTCACACTGTAAACACTGACCCTCACTCTCACACTGTAAACACTGACCCTCACTCACACCGTAAACACTGACCCTCACTCTCACACCGTAAACACTGACCCTCACTCTCACACCGTAAACACTGACCCTCACTCTCACACCGTAAACACTGACCCTCACTCTCACACTGTAAACACTGACCCTCACTCTCACACTGTAAACACTGACCCTCACTCTCACACTGTAAACACTGACCCTCACTCACACACTGTAAAAACTGACCCTCACTCCCACACTGTAAACACTGACCCTCACTCTCACACTGTAAACACTGACCCTCACTCTCACACTGTAAACACTGACCCTCACTCTCACACTGTAAACACTGACCCTCACTCTCACACTGTAAACACTGACCCTCACTCTCACACAGTAAACACTGACCCTCACTCTCACACTGTAAACACTGACCCTCACTCCCACACTGTAAACACTGACCCTCACTCTCACACTGTAAACACTGACCCTCACTCTCACACTGTAAACACTGACCCTCACTCCCACACCCAGTAAACACTGACCCTCACTCTCACACTGTAAACACTGACCCTCACTCTCACACTGTAAACACTGACCCTCACTCCCACACTGTAAACACTGACCCTCACTCCCACACCCAGTAAACACTGACCCTCACTCTCACACTGTAAACACTGACCCTCACTCTCACTCTGTAAACACTGACCCTCACTCTCACACACTGTAAACACTGACCCTCACTCTCACACTGTAAACACTGACCCTCACTCTCACACTGTAAACACTGACCCTCACTCTCACACTGTAAACACTGACCCTCACTCTCACACTGTAAACACTGACCCTCACTCTCACACTGTAAACACTGACCCTCTCTCTCACACACTGTAAACACTGACCCTCACTCTCACACTGTAAACACTGACCTCACTCTCACACTGTAAACACTGACCCTCACTCTCACACTGTAAACACTGACCCTCACTCACACTGTAAACACAGACCCTCACCCCCACACTGTAAACACTGACCCTCACTCTCACACTGTAAACACTGACCCACACTCTCACACTGTAAACACTGACCCTCACTCTCACACACTGTAAACACCGACCCTCACTCTCACACCGTAAACACCGACCCTCACTCTCACACCGTAAACACCGACCCTCACTCTCACACCGTAAACACCGACCCTCACTCTCACACCGTAAACACCGACCCTCACTCTCACACCGTAAACACCGACCCTCACTCTCACACCGTAAACACCGACCCTCACTCCCACACCGTAAACACCGACCCTCACTCTCACACCGTAAACACCGACCCTCACTCTCACACCGTAAACACTGACCCTCACTCCCACACCGCAAACACTGACCCTCACTCCCACACCGTAAACACTGACCCTCACTCTCACACCGTAAACACTGACCCTCACTCTCACACCGTAAACACTGACCCTCACTCTCACACCGTAAACACTGACCCTCACTCTCACACCGTAAACACTGACCCTCACTCTCACACCGTAAACACTGACCCTCACTCTCACACCGTAAACACTGACCCTCAATCTCACACCGTAAAAACTGACCCTCACTCTCACACTGTAAACACTGACCCTCACTCTCACACTGTAAACACTGACCCTCACTCTCACACTGTAAACACTGACCCTCACTCTCACACTGTAAACACTGACCCTCACTCTCACACTGTAAACACTGACCCTCACTCTCACACTGTAAACACTGACCCTCACTCTCACACTGTAAACACTGTCCCTCACTCTCACACTGTAAACACTGACCCTCACTCTCACACTGTAAACACTGACCCTCACTCTCACACTGTAAACACTGACCCTCACTCCCACACTGTAAACACTGACCCTCACTCTCACATTGTAAACACTGACCCTCACTCCCGTACTGTAAACACTGACCCTCACTCACACACTGTAAACACTGACCCTCACTCTCACACTGTAAACACTGACCCTCACTCTCACATTGTAAACACTGACCCTCACTCCCACACTGTAAACACTGACCATCACTCACACACTGTAAACACTGACCCTCACTCTCACACTGTAAACACTGACCCTCACTCTCACACTGTAAACACTGACCCTCACTCTCACACTGTAAACACTGACCCTCACTCCCACACTGTAAACACTGACCCTCACTCTCACACTGTAAACACTGACCCTCACTCTCACACTGTAAACACTGACCCTCACTCTCACACTGTAAACACTGACCCTCACTCACACACTGTAAACACTGACCCTCACTCTCACACTGTAAACACTGACCCTCACTCTCACACTGTAAACACTGACCCTCACTCTCACACTGTAAACACTGACCCTCACTCTCACATTGTAAACACTGACCCTCACTCCCGTACTGTAAACAGTGACCCTCACTCACACACTGTAAACACTGACCCTCACTCTCACACTGTAAACACTGACCCTCACTCTCACATTGTAAACACTGACCCTCACTCCCGTACTGTAAACACTGACCCTCACTCACACACCGTAAACACTGACCCTCACTCACACACCGTAAACACTGACCCTCACTCTCACACCGTAAACACTGACCCTCACTCTCACACCGTAAACACTGACCCTCACTCTCACACCGTAAACACTGACCCTCACTCTCACACCGTAAACACTGACCCTCACTCTCACACTGTAAACACTGACCCTCACTCTCACACTGTAAACACTGACCCTCACTCTCACACTGTAAACACTGACCCTCACTCTCACACTGTAAACATTGACCCTCACTCTCACACCGTAAACCCTGACCCTCACTCTCACACCGTAAACACTGACCCTCACTCTCACACCGTAAACACTGACCCTCACTCTCACACCGTAAACACTGACCCTCACTCACACACCGTAAACACTGACACTCACTCTCACACCGTAAACACTGACCCTCACTCTCACACCGTAAACACTGACCCTCACTCTCACACCGTAAACACTGACCCTCACTCCCACACCGTAAACACTGACCCTCACTCCCACACCGTAAACACTGACCCTCACTCTCACACCGTAAACACTGACCCTCACTCTCACACTGTAAACACTGACCCTCACTGCCACACTGTAAACACTGACCCTCACTCTCACACTGTAAACACTGACCCTCACTCTCACACTGTAAACACTGACCCTCACTCTCACACTGTAAACACTGACCCTCACTCTCACACTGTAAACACTGACCCTCACTCCCACACTGTAAACACTGACCCTCACTCCCACACCCAGTAAACACTGACCCTCACTCTCACACTGTAAACACTGACCCTCACTCCCACACTGTAAACACTGACCCTCACTCTCACACCGTAAACACTGACCCTCACTCTCACACCGTAAACACTGACCCTCACTCTCACACTGTAAACACTGACCTTCACTCTCACACTGTAAACACTGACCCTCACTCTCACACTGTAAACACTGACCCTCAATCTCACACCGTAAACACTGACCCTCAATCTCACACCGTAAAAACTGACCCTCACTCTCACACTGTAAACACTGACCCTCACTCTCACACTGTAAACACTGACCCTCACTCTCACACTGTAAACACTGACCCTCACTCTCACACTGTAAACACTGACCCTCACTCTCACACTGTAAACACTGACCCTCACTCTCACACTGTAAACACTGACCCTCACTCTCACACTGTAAACACTGTCCCTCACTCTCACACTGTAAACACTGACCCTCACTCTCACACTGTAAACACTGACCCTCACTCTCACACTGTAAACACTGACCCTCACTCCCACACTGTAAACACTGACCCTCACTCTCACATTGTAAACACTGACCCTCACTCCCGTACTGTAAACACTGACCCTCACTCACACACTGTAAACACTGACCCTCACTCTCACACTGTAAACACTGACCCTCACTCTCACATTGTAAACACTGACCCTCACTCCCACACTGTAAACACTGACCATCACTCACACACTGTAAACACTGACCCTCACTCTCACACTGTAAACACTGACCCTCACTCTCACACTGTAAACACTGACCCTCACTCTCACACTGTAAACACTGACCCTCACTCCCACACTGTAAACACTGACCCTCACTCTCACACTGTAAACACTGACCCTCACTCTCACACTGTAAACACTGACCCTCACTCTCACACTGTAAACACTGACCCTCACTCACACACTGTAAACACTGACCCTCACTCTCACACTGTAAACACTGACCCTCACTCTCACACTGTAAACACTGACCCTCACTCTCACACTGTAAACACTGACCCTCACTCTCACATTGTAAACACTGACCCTCACTCCCGTACTGTAAACAGTGACCCTCACTCACACACTGTAAACACTGACCCTCACTCTCACACTGTAAACACTGACCCTCACTCTCACATTGTAAACACTGACCCTCACTCCCGTACTGTAAACACTGACCCTCACTCACACACCGTAAACACTGACCCTCACTCACACACCGTAAACACTGACCCTCACTCTCACACCGTAAACACTGACCCTCACTCTCACACCGTAAACACTGACCCTCACTCTCACACCGTAAACACTGACCCTCACTCTCACACCGTAAACACTGACCCTCACTCTCACACTGTAAACACTGACCCTCACTCTCACACTGTAAACACTGACCCTCACTCTCACACTGTAAACACTGACCCTCACTCTCACACCGTAAACATTGACCCTCACTCTCACACCGTAAACCCTGACCCTCACTCTCACACCGTAAACACTGACCCTCACTCTCACACCGTAAACACTGACCCTCACTCTCACACCGTAAACACTGACCCTCACTCACACACCGTAAACACTGACACTCACTCTCACACCGTAAACACTGACCCTCACTCTCACACCGTAAACACTGACCCTCACTCTCACACCGTAAACACTGACCCTCACTCCCACACCGTAAACACTGACCCTCACTCCCACACCGTAAACACTGACCCTCACTCTCACACCGTAAACACTGACCCTCACTCTCACACTGTAAACACTGACCCTCACTGCCACACTGTAAACACTGACCCTCACTCTCACACTGTAAACACTGACCCTCACTCTCACACTGTAAACACTGACCCTCACTCTCACACTGTAAACACTGACCCTCACTCTCACACTGTAAACACTGACCCTCACTCCCACACTGTAAACACTGACCCTCACTCCCACACCCAGTAAACACTGACCCTCACTCTCACACTGTAAACACTGACCCTCACTCCCACACTGTAAACACTGACCCTCACTCTCACACCGTAAACACTGACCCTCACTCTCACACCGTAAACACTGACCCTCACTCTCACACTGTAAACACTGACCTTCACTCTCACACTGTAAACACTGACCCTCACTCTCACACTGTAAACACTGACCCTCACTCTCACACTCTAAACACTGACCCTCACTCTCACACCGTAAACACTGACCCTCACTCTCACACCGTAAACACTGACCCTCACTCTCACACTGTAAACACTGACCCTCACTCTCACACTGTAAACACTGACACTCACTCTCACACTGTAAACACTGACCCTCACTCTCACACCGTAAACACTGACCCTCACTCTCACACTGTAAACACTGACCCTCACTCTCACACCGTAAACACTGACCCTCACTCTCACACTGTAAACACTGACCCTCACTCCCACACTGTAAACACTGACCCTCACTCTCACACCGTAAACACTGACCCTCACTCTCACACTGTAAACACTGACCCTCACTCTCACACTGTAAACACTGACCCTCACTCTCACACTGTAAACACTGACCCTCACTCCCCCGATCCTAATCTCCCTCCCACACTCACGTGACGTTAATATCAATCTTGTATTTAGCTCCTTCCAGCAGGTTCTTCTCCCCCGTGGGTAACATCTCCACCGAGACAGTGAAGACGGCATCTCTCTGTGTCGCTGGTACGTTGTAACGCAGAGTGGTCTGGAATTCAAGAGTTTTAGTTACTCGCTGTAGAGCCAGTCAGGGGAAACTCTCTCCCCATATCCCACACTCCCATCCGGAATATCCCACACTCCCATCCGGAATTACCCTTACTCCCATCCGGAATATACCCTCACTCCCATCCGGAATATCCCTCGCTCCCATCCGGAATATCCCCTCACTCCCATCCGGAATATCCCCTCACTCCCATCTGGAATTACCCTCACTCCCATCCGGAATATCCCCTCACTCCCATCCGAAATTACCCTCACTCCCATCCGGAATATCCCCTCACTCCCATCCGGAATTACCCTCACTCCCATCCGGAATATCCGCTCACTCCCATCCGGAATTACCCTCACTCCCATCCGGAATTACCCTCACTCCCATCCGGAATATCCCTCACTCCCATCCGGAATATCCCTCACTCCCATCCGGAATTACCCTCACTCCCATCCGGAATATCCCCTCACTCCCATCTGGAATTACCCCCACTCCCATCCGGAATTACCCTCACTCCCATCCGGAATATCCCCTCACTCCCATCCGGAATTACCCTCACTCCCATCCGGAATTACCCTCACTCCCATCCAGAATATCACTCACCCCCATCCGGAATATCCCCTCACTCCCATCCGGAATTACCCTCACTCCCATCCGGAATTACCCTCACTCCCATCCGGAATATAACTCACCCCCATCCGGAATATCCCCTCACTCCTATCCGGAATTACCCTCACTCCCATCCGGAATTACCCTCACTCCCATCCAGAATATCACTCACCCCCATCCGGAATATCCCTCTTTTCCATCCGGAATATCCCACACTCACATCGGGCCCACACTCACATCCGGAATATCCCTCTTTCCCAGCCGGAATATCCCACACTCACATCGGGAATATCCCACACTCACATCCGGAATACCCCTCTTTCCCATCCAGAATTACCCTCACCCCCAACCGGAACATCCCACAGCCCCATCCGGAATAAGTCACTCTAACATCTGGAATACCCCTCTTTCCCATCCGGAACATCCCACACTCCCATCTGGAATATCCCTCGCTCCCATCACCCCATATCCCTCACACCCCAGTCTCCCCATACCCCTCAATCCCCCTCCCCATATCCCTCGCTCCCATCTCCCCATATCCCTCGCCCCCGTCTCCCCATATCCCTGGCTCCCGTCTCCCCATATCCCTGGCTCCCGTCTCCCCATATCCCTCGCTCCCATCTCCCCATATCCCTCGCTCCCATCTCCCCATATCCCTCGCTCCCATCTCCCCATATCCCTCGCCCCCGTCTCCCCACATCCCTCACTCCCATCACCCCATATCCCTCACACCCCAGTCTCCCCATACCCCTCAATCCTCCTCCCCATATCGCTCGCTCCCGTCTCCCCATACCCTTCAGTCCCTCCCTCCCCCTAGCCCCGGATCCCTCCCTCAGGGCGGGAGGGGGTGAGGGGGGGTGGGGTGAGTGACTGACCTGGAGGAGGAGACAGCTGGTGCCGCTGACCTCGGCGCGGTAGTCCCCGGGAACCTCGGCCAGGGGCTGGACCTGGAGCAGGAGCTGGTTGGAGGAGTCGATGTGGAATTCCTGGCGGGAGCCGCTCGGTGAGCTGACGGTCAGGTAACTGTGCGGCTCGGTCACGTGGGTCAGCTCTGCGTAGAGGGCGAGTGCCTGGAGGGCCACTACCGTGTCCTGAGGGAGGGAGGGAGGAGAGGGAGAGGAGAGGGAGGAGAGGGTCTGTTACTCCTGCAGTTCCCCAACCACCCACCCCACACGCACACACAGACCAGAAAACTCCCGCCCCTCCCTCCTTCAGTCCCTTATCTGACCCCCCCCACGCCCCTACGCCCATCCTCCACCTACCTACCGCTCCCGGTGCTTTGGATGCGCACAACCTGTGTGAACGATCGCTCAGCCTCTGCCCTCTGCAGCTCAGACAGCAACCACCTCCCCTTCCCCGTCAACGCCAGGGGATAGCGGCCGGATTCCCTCAGCCCCTCATCATAGGGCAGCCCCTACCCCCAGACCAGGGACCAATCGAGTGACCTCCCGCTCGTACCGCCCCCCTCCCAGCGTAACTACAACCTCCCTTAGACGTGGAGTCCGGAACTGGGCACGGTATTCCCCATGGTGGTATCACCAAAACCCCCGGACAATCCTAGCACGACCTCTTTATTACACAAGACATAGGAGCAGAAATGAGGCCATTCGGCCCATCCAGTCTGCTCCGCCATTCAATCCTGGCCGGTAAGTTTCTCAACCCCCATCCTCCCGCCTTCTCCCCCTTAACCTTTGATCCCCTTAACCAATCGAGAACCTATCTATCTCGGTCTTAAGTACACTCAATGACCTGACCCAGAGAGTCCTCAAACGTTCCCCATATGACAAGCCCCTTTCATTCCTGGGATCGTTCTCGCGATACCTCCTCTGGGACCCCCTCCAGGGCCCAGCACGTCCTTCCTGAGAGACGGGACCCCCAAAATCGCTCACAGTATTCGAAATGTGCTCTCCAACCCCCCTGGGACTAAAGTCCGGTGCTCCACTGACCTTCCTCACCTCTCGCTGCACCCTGCGCACTAACCTCCAAGCTCCGTGGGTCAGAACATCCATATCTCTTTCGAAAATCAACCACTTAACACCTTTCACACTGCAGAAAAAATATTCAGCCCTTACCACCAGAGTGGATAACCTCACACTTCCCCACAATATAGTCCCCCCCTTTGTTACCCACTCACTCACCCTGTCTGTATCTCTTTACAGCCTCTTTGTGTCCTCCACACAGCTTATCTTCACACCTCGCTTGATATCATCAGCAAACCCGGATGAGTTACTCTCTGACCCTCCATCTCAGTCATTAACATCGATTGTAAATAGCTTAGCCACCAATCGCCGCTTGCCCACATAAGAATGCCTCACTTTTGCCCCCTCTCTGCTTCCTGTCTGTCCACCAATCCTCTACCCCCTCTACTACGTTGCCCCAAACTCCATGAGCCCTTATTTTGCCCGTTAACCTTTTTTTTATGTGACGCCTGGCCGAATGCTGTTCGGAAACCTAGGTATACTACATCTACCGGTTCCCCTTTACCTACCCTCCTCGCTGTATCCTCAGGCACCCTCCCCTCGCTTCCCCGGGCTTACCTGGGTGGAGGCAAACCCTCCATAGGAGTTCCTCTGCTTGACCAGCCAGTTGACGATGGAGGTGGCCCGGTCCAGGTCGGACTGGGGGACCTGGGGCTGGGAGAGTAGGGCCAGCAGGACGTAGGCCGTCATCTCCACCTCCGCCGAGGGGGCCCTCCACCAGTATCCATGGTCGTCCTCGGTCTGGTCCTCCCTCTGCCAGTAGGTCAGTCCGTCTGAAAGGGAGAGATGGGAGGCGGGCTCTTAGTTAGGCTGCACCCCACGGCCCACTAGCCGGCCCGGTGCATGGCGAGGGTGGATGGAGCGAGGGAGAGGAGGAGGAGGATGAACAAAGACCTACCTTTCTTGACGGCCAGGTTCTCAAGCCTCTGGAGGACGGTGCTCCTGTTGAGTGGGAGGCCGGCCAGTGTGAAGGTGTAGGCCAGGAGGGAGAGGGTGTAGGTGCTGTTAACTGTGTCCAAGGCATTGCGCAGGCACCTCAGGGACTTGTCTGTCACTCCCGTCTAGACAGAAGAGGCAAGACGGAGGGAGAGCTGGTCAGGGAGACGGGGTCTCACCCACACACACACACACGGAACTCAGATATACTCACACACTCCTGAAACCTCCCTCACTCCCGCCTCCCCCTATCCCTCACTCCCTCCTCCCCGTATCCCTCACTCCCTCCTCCCCCTATCCCTCACTCCCTCCTCCCCCTATCCCTCACTCCCTCCTCCCCGTATCCCTCACTCCCTCCTCCCCCTATCCCTCACTCCCTCCTCCCCGTATCCCTCACTCCCTCCTCCCCGTATCCCTCACTCCCTCCTCCCCGTATCCCTCACTCCCTCCTCCCCGCATCCCTCACTCCCTCCTCCCCGTATCCCTCACTCCCTCCTCCCCGTATCCCTCACTCCCTCCTCCCCGTATCCCTCACTCACACCTCCCCGTATCCCTCACTCCCACCTCCCCGTATCCCTCACTCCCACCTCCCCGTATCCCTCACTCCCACCTCCCCGTATCCCTCACTCCCACCTCCCCGTATCCCTCACTCCCACCTCCCCGTATCCCTCACTCCCACCTCCCCATATCCCTCACTCCCACCTCCCCATATCCCTCACTCCCACCTCCCCATATCCCTCACTCCCACCTCCCCATATCCCTCACTCCCGCCTCCCCATATCCCTCACTCCCACCTCCCCATATCCCTCACTCCCTCCTCCACCATCCCTCACTCCCTCCTCCCCCTATCCCTCACTCCCGCCTCCCCGTATCCCTCACTCCTGCCTCCCTGTATCCCTCACTCCCTCCTCCCCTATCCCTCACTCCCTCCTCCTCGTATCCCTCACTCCCTCCTCCCCGTATCCCTCACTCCCACCTCCCCGTATCCCTCACTCCCTCCTCCCCGTATCCCTCACTCCCTCCTCCCCGTATCCCTCACTCCCACCTCCCCGTATCCCTCACTCCCTCCTCCCCGTATCCCTCACTCCCACCTCCCCGTATCCCTCACTCCCTCCTCCTCCCCGTATCTCTCACTCCCTCCTCCCCACATCCCTCACTCCTTCCTCCCCATATCCCTCACTCCCGCCTCCCCATCCCTCACTCCCACCTCCCCATATCACTCACTCCCACCTCCCCCTATCCCTCACTCCCTCCTCCCCCTATCCCTCACTCCCACCTCCCCCTATCCCTCACTCCCACCTCCCCCTATCCCTCACTCCCTCCTCCACCATCCCTCACTCCC
This sequence comes from Cetorhinus maximus, assembly GCF_964194155.1. NCBI lineage: Eukaryota > Metazoa > Chordata > Chondrichthyes > Lamniformes > Cetorhinidae > Cetorhinus > Cetorhinus maximus. Next base: position 97,419 of record NW_027597103.1, read on the forward strand.
TCCTCCCTGTATCCCTCACTCCCACCTCCCCGTATCCCTCACTCCCTCCTCCCCGTATCCCTCACTCCCTCCTCCCCGTATCCCTCACTCCCTCCTCCCCGTATCCCTCACTCCCTCCTCCCCGTATCCCTCACTCCCTCCTCCCCGTATCCCTCACTCCCTCCTCCCTGTATCCCTCACTCCCACCTCCCCCTATCCCTCACTCCCTCCTCCACCATCCCTCACTCCCTCCTCCCTGTATCCCTCACTCCCTCCTCCCCGTATCCCTCACTCCCGCCTCCCCGTATCCCTCACTTCTCCTTCCCCGTATCCTTCACACCCTCCTCTCTGATACCTCCTCCCCTCTCTGATACCCCCTCCGCTCTCTGATACCCCCTCCCCTCTCTGATACCCCCACCCCTCTCTGATACCCCCCTCCCCTCTCTGATACCCCCACCCCTCTCTGATACCCCCCTCCCCTCTCTGATACCCCCTCCCCTCTCTGATACCCCCCTCCCCTCTCTGATACCCCCTCCCCTCTCTGATACCCCCTCCCCTCTCTGATACCCCCTCTCTGATACCCCCACCCCTCTCTGATACCCCCCTCCCCTCTCTGATACCCCCACCCCTCTCTGATACCCCCCTCCCCTCTCTGATACCCCCTCCCCTCTCTGATACCCCCCTCCCCTCTCTGATACCCCCTCCCCTCTCTGATACCCCCTCCCCTCTCTGATACCCCCTCCCCTCTCTGATACCCCCTCCCCTCTCTGATACCCCCTCTCTGATACCCCCACCCCTCTCTGATACCCCCCTCCCCTCTCTGATACCCCCTCCCCTCTCTGATACCCCCTCCCCTCTCTGATACCCCCTCCCCTCTCTGATACCCCCTCCCCTCTCTGATACCCCCTCCCCTCTCTGATACCCCCTCCCCTCTCTGATACCCCCTCTCTGATACCCCCTCCCCTCTCTGATACCCCCTCCCCTCTCTGATACCCCCTCCCCTCTCTGATACCCCCTCCCCTCTCTGATACCCCCCTCCCCTCTCTGATACCCCCCTCCCCTCTCTGATACCCCCTCCCCTCTCTGATACCCCCTCCCCTCTCTGATACCCCCACCTCCCCCTCTTCGACATACCCTCTCTCCCAGATACCCCCTCCCGCCTCTCCGATACCCCGCTCTCTCCCTCTCTGACATCACAGACCTGTCTGATACCCCCTCCTCACCCCCCCCTCATCTCTGATACCCCCTCCTCTCCCTCCCTGAAACACCCTCCCCGCCGGATACCCTCCCCTCTCTCTCTGATGCCCCCCCGCCCCTTCCAATCTCCGATACCCCCTCTGCCCCCCTCTCTCTGAGAGCCCCCCCCTCAAGACCCCTCCGATAACCCCCTTTACCTTGAAATTCTTGGTGCCCGCGGCAGACGGGGTGAGAGGGGGCGTTTCTGAACTTTCTTCCGACTCCTTCAAGTCCCAGTGAGGCTCTGGATGGCGGAGAGGAGAGAGAGTGAGCGAGAGAGAGAGAGAGAGAGAGAGAGAGGAGGGAGGTGAGGGAGGTGAGGGAGGGTAGGGGGTGTTGGAGGAGGGAGGGGGTTTCGAGGGGTGGGCGGAGTGGGAGAAGGGGTTGCTGAGGACTAACCTGGGTGGGCGACGTCCAGGAGATGTTTGGTGTAAATGTTATTCGCCTGAAGAGAGGAAGGAGAGAGAGAGAGAGAGAGAGAGAGAGAGAGACGGGGGGTGAGTGAGATCCAGAGACATTCCCGGGCGAAGGTCGCGAAATTCGGCACGGCCATGGGATCTTGCTATTCCCGCACTCACACCCCGTCTCTCACTCCCGTCTCACTCTAGACTCTCACACCCCATCTCACTCTAGACTCTCACACCCCGTCTGTCACTCCCGTCTCACTCCAGACTCTCACACCCCGTCTGTCTCTCCCGTCTCACTCTAGACTCTCACACCCCGTCTGTCACTCCCGTCTCACTCTAGACTCTCACACCCGTCTGTCACCCCGGTCTCCGTCTAGACTCTCACACCCCGTCTGTCACTCCCGTCTCCGTCTAGACTCTCACACCCCGTCTGTCACTCCCGTCTCCGTCTAGACTCTCACAACCAGACTGTCACTCCCGTCTCACTCTAGACTCTCACACCCTGTCTGTCACCCCGGTCTCACTCTAGACTCTCACAACCAGACTGTCACTCCCGTCTCACTCTAGACTCTCACACCCTGTCTGTCACCCCTGTCTCACTCTAGACTCTCACACCCCGTCTGTCACTCCCGTCTCACTCTAGACTCTCACACCCGTCTGTCACCCCGGTCTCCGTCTAGACTCTCACACCCCGTCTGTCACTCCCGTCTCCGTCTAGACTCTCACACCCCGTCTGTCACTCCCGTCTCCGTCTAGACTCTCACAACCAGACTGTCACTCCCGTCTCACTCTAGACTCTCACACCCGTCTGTCACCCCGGTCTCCGTCTAGAATCTCACATCCCGTCTGTCACTCCCGTCTCCGTCTAGACTCTCACACCCCGTCTGTCACTCCCGTCTCACTCTAGACTCTCACACCCCGTCTGTCACTCCCGTCTCCGTCTAGACTCTCACACCCCGTCTGTCACTCCCGTCTCCGTCTAGACTCTCACAACCAGACTGTCACTCCCGTCTCCGTCTAGACTCTCACACCCAGACTGTCACTCCCGTCTCACTCTAGACTCTCACACCCCGTCTCACTCTAGACTCTCACAACCAGTCTGTCACTCCCGTCTCCGTCTAGACTCTCACAACCAGACTGTCACTCCCGTCTCACTCTAGACTCTCACACCCGTCTGTCACCCCGGTCTCCGTCTAGAATCTCACACCCCGTCTGTCACTCCCGTCTCACTCTAGACTCTCACACCCCGTCTCACTCTAGACTCTCACACCCAGACTGTAACTCCCGTCTCCCTCTAGACTCTCACACCCAGACTGTCACTCCCGTCTCACTCTAGACTCTCACACCCCGTCTGTCACTCCCGTCTCACTCCAGACTCTCACATCCGTCTCAGTCTAGACTCTCACACTCCGTCTGCCACTCCCGTCTCACTCTAGACTCTCACACCCCATCTGTCACTCCCGTCTCACTCTAGACTCTCACACCCCGTCTGTCACTCCCGTCTCACTCTAGACTCTCACACCCCGTCTCACTCTAGACTCTCACAACCCGTCTGTCATTCCCGTCTCCGTCTAGACTCTCACAACCAGACTGTCACTCCCGTCTCCGTCTAGACTCTCACAACCAGACTGTCACTCCCGTCTCACTCTAGACTCTCACACCCGTCTGTCACCCCGGTCTCCGTCTAGAATCTCACACCCCGTCTGTCACTCCCGTCTCCGTCTAGACTCTCACACCCCGTCTGTCACTCCCGTCTCCGTCTAGACTCTCACAACCAGACTGTCACTCCCGTCTCCGTCTAGACTCTCACACCCAGACTGTCACTCCCGTCTCACTCTAGACTCTCACACCCCGTCTCACTCTAGACTCTCACAACCAGTCTGTCACTCCCGTCTCCGTCTAGACTCTCACAACCAGACTGTCACTCCCGTCTCACTCTAGACTCTCACACCCGTCTGTCACCCCGGTCTCCGTCTAGAATCTCACACCCCGTCTGTCACTCCCGTCTCACTCTAGACTCTCACACCCCGTCTCACTCTAGACTCTCACACCCAGACTGTAACTCCCGTCTCCCTCTAGACTCTCACACCCAGACTGTCACTCCCGTCTCACTCTAGACTCTCACACCCCGTCTGTCACTCCCGTCTCACTCCAGACTCTCACATCCGTCTCAGTCTAGACTCTCACACTCCGTCTGCCACTCCCGTCTCACTCTAGACTCTCACACCCCATCTGTCACTCCCGTCTCACTCTAGACTCTCACACCCCGTCTGTCACTCCCGTCTCACTCTAGACTCTCACACCCCGTCTCACTCTAGACTCTCACAACCCGTCTGTCATTCCCGTCTCCGTCTAGACTCTCACAACCAGACTGTCACTCCGTCTCCGTCTAGACTCTCACAACCAGACTGTCACTCCCGTCTCACTCTAGACTCTCACACCCGTCTGTCACCCCGGTCTCCGTCTAGAATCTCACACCCCGTCTGTCACTCCCGTCTCCGTCTAGACTCTCACACCCCGTCTGTCACTCCCGTCTCACTCTAGACTCTCACACCCCGTCTGTCACTCCCGTCTTCGTCTAGACTCTCACACACCGTCTGTCACTCCCGTCTCACTCTAGATTCTCACACCCCGTCTCACTCTAGACTCTCACAACCAGTCTGTCACTCCCGTCTCCGTCTAGACTCTCACAACCAGACTGTCACTCCCGTCTCACTCTAGACTCTCACACCCGTCTGTCACCCCGGTCTCCGTCTAGAATCTCACACCCCGTCTGTCACTCCCGTCTCACTCTAGACTCTCACACCCCTTCTCACTCTAGACTCTCACACCCAGACTGTAACTCCCGTCTCCCTCTAGACTCTCACACCCAGACTGTCACTCCCGTCTCACTCTAGACTCTCACACCCCGTCTGTCACTCCCGTCTCACTCCAGACTCTCACACCCGTCTCAGTCTAGACTCTCACACCCCGTCTGTCACTCCCGTCTCACTCTAGACTCTCACACCCCATCTGTCACTCCCGTCTGTCACTCTAGACTCTCACACCCCGTCTGTCACTCCCGTCTCACTCTAGACTCTCACAACCCGTCTGTCATTCCCGTCTCCGTCTAGACTCTCACACCCTGTCTGTCACCCCTGTCTCACTCTAGACTCTCACACCCCGTCTGTCACTCCCGTCTCACTCTAGACTCTCAAACCCAGACTGTCACCCCGGTCTCCGTCTAGACTCTCACACCTGTCTGTCACCCCGGTCTCCGTCTAGACTCTCACATCTTGTCCGTCACCCCTGTCTCACTCTAGACTCTCACACCCCGTCTGTCACTCCTGTCGCTGTCTAGACTCTCACACCCGTCTGTCAGTCCCGTCTCACTTTAGACTCTCACACCCCGTCTGTCACTCCCGTCTCACTCTAGACTCTCACACCGCGTC